>NW_022473640.1:33033-66180 GCF_009769535.1 Thamnophis elegans
AGCCTCTAAATGGCTTTTCTGAACAATTGAGTTATCAAATTCATTGTCACGTCGCCTAACCGTTCTGTATGTTCAGCAAACCTCTCATAATAAAAGCTATTCTTTTTTTCTTTTTTTTCTTTTGTATTCTGGATGAAGTCATCCTCTCCTTGGCTTCCCCCCTCCCTCCAAATCCTGCTTGCTTTCTCTTTGCTTCCCCCCCCCTTTCGTTTTTATCACCAGTTATTATTTTTTGTCTTTTTTCTTCCAGCTATCTAATGAGACCTCCAGGGATACGCAGGTATAAAACATGGTTCCTTTTAAAAGTCAGCATCAATAAAGGACCATGGCAGGTGGGGAGGAAGGGAGGGAGAGAGGGAGGAAAGAAAGGAAAAAGGAAAGGAAGGAAGAAAGGAAGGAAGGAAGGAGAAAGGAAGAAGGAAAGAAAAAGAAGAGAAAGATGAGAAGGGCAGGGAAGGGATGAAGGGGGAGGGAGGGTGGAAAAGGAAGGAGGGGAGGGAGGGAAGGAAAAATGAAAAAGGAGGGAAGGGGGAAAGGATGAAGGCGTGAAGGGAGAGTGAGGGATGGAAAGAAGGAAGGAGAAAAGAGAAGGGAAGAAAGGGATGGATTGTTGAAGGAAGGGGAGGAAGACAAGGAGGGTGGGAAGGAAAAAAGGGAAGGAAGGAGGGAAGGAGAAAGAGAAGGGAGGGAAGGGAAAAGGGACGAAGGGAGAGGGAGGGTTGGAAAAAAAGGAAGAAGGGAGAGATAGGGATGAAATGTTGAAGGAAGGGGAGGAAGACAGGGAGGGTGGGAATGGAGAAAGGGAAGGAAGGGGGAAGGAGAAAATAGAAGGGAGAGCAAGGGATGAAGGATTGAAGGGAGGGAAGGAGGGAAAGAGGGAAGGAAGGAAGGAAGGAACGTACGAAGGAGAAGGGAGGGAAGGGGAAGAGGGATAGGGATGAGGAAAGGAAGAAAGGGGAGAGAAGGAAGGACTTACTGTGTAGAAGAGCAATAAACCCATTGATGAGAACAACACCTTTTCTCTATTTTTGCCAACCCGTCTTTGTCCTTTCTTTGGGCTCTTACCTTCACTCGGGGAGGTTTCATCCAGTGTTGGATGTCCTGCAGGGTTTCATTGGCAGGTAACAGGATGGGCTCAGTGTGATGTTCTGGGCATAAGATGGTGCATTCAGCTCCTTGAAAGGATAAAAAGAATGAGAGGAAAGCAAGGCCTTCATATCGCAGATCTTCCTGCTCAACTAGGATTATATATATCCATCTCTCTCTCTCTCTCTCTCCCCCCCCTCTCTCTCTGTATATATATGTATGTATGTATGTATGTATGTATGTATGTATGTATGTATGTATGTATATATGTATGCCTGCCTGCCTGCCTGCCTATCTAGCTAGCTAGCTAGCTAGCTATCAATAAACACACACACTATATCTGCCTGCCTGCCTGCCTGCCTGCCTGCCTACCTACCTACCTACCTACCTACCTATCTATCTATCTATCTATCATCTATCTATCTATCTATCTATCTATCTATCTATCTATCTATCTATCTATCTATCTATCTATCTATCTATCTATCTATCTATCTATCTATCTCAGCTCACACCTACTAGGTAAAGTAAAGGTTCCCCTCACACATCGGTGCCAGTTGTTCCCAATTCTAGAGGGTGGTGCGCTAGGGATTCGAACCGCTGAACTGCCAACCTTTCTGATCGACAAGCTCAGTGTCTTAGCCACTGAGCCACTGTGTCCCCTACACACACACACACACACACACACACACACCGGCTCACACATACTAAGCTGGCACTTACACACTCCTTGAGGTTAATACTTTGACAGCATCTATTCTGCAAGGTGCCTACTCTTTTAATTGGCCCCCGAATATTGTAATTGTGGATACATAAAACAGGCAGTTTATAGCCTCCAGTTACAGATTTCAACACAGCAGTAAAACCTGTTGGTAGCTCCGAAGGCAGAGAGCTGCTCATTCAAAATTAGACCTAACAGAGCGATTTGCCTGCTTCTATCATTCGGAAGGTGACTCCATGCTCAGGCTAAACCAGAAAGGAGGTAAAATCCTGAGTATAAGCTGGTTAGGAAAAAAGGGAGACCAACAGGAGGGATTGAATTCTCTAATGTAGGTGTAACGTTATGGATGGAATCTGCCAGATTCAGAGATGGTCTTTCTCTGCGGACAAAGAACAGGGTTCAAATAACACACAGCACAACACAAGTTGGGAGAATGGTGTCAGCCGTGGGATTCACTTGTAGGCATCTGAACCAACCTCAGGGCTCTGCCCACCAATAGCAACTTGCCACTTCGCTTGAAGACAGAAGGACCAAGAAGTCAACTGGATAATATCTAAGTTCCGATATCTAAGGAGCTTCCCCAAAGATGAAGGGGTCAACCCTATTCTGCAAAACATCTGAAGGCAGAAACAATGGATGGAAACTAGCCAAGGAGAGATTCAAGCTAGAACTAAAGGAGAAATTTCCTGACAGTTAGAACAATTAATCAGTGGGACAAAATGCCTCCAGAAGTTGTGAGTGCTCCATCGCTGGAGGCTTTCAAGAAAAGTTTACACAAGCATGGGGTTGGATTAGAAGACCTCCAAGGTCCCTTCCAACCCTGTTGCTCTGTTAATACTTATCTGGCTCCTAGAACGTAGCCTGCCTCAACCTCAAAACGATGGCATTCTAAATTCTGAACAACAACAACAAAACCAGAAATGAGCTGGATGCTATCAAGGAATTAGCAAGCATCATCGGCAAGAGATTGTAATCTACTTGATCTACTTATCATCACTGCAAGCAAAGCACCCACGAGGAAGAACTAAGGAGAAGGATCCAGGAGTGAAGGCATTTCAGTTTCTAATAGCCCACCCAGAGTCCGCCTCGTAAGGAAGATGGAGGGCATAGGAACTTCATAAATAAATAAAATAGATCCATCCATGCTTCCCAGTTTAAGTTACTTTATCTTTAAGACCTGTCCAGGGTTCTGAAGGGAAGAAGGCTCTCATTCCATCACCTTCAGTTTTGTTCTCTGGACAAAAAAAAAAAGAAAGAATAAATACGATGAATAAAATATCCCATTATTAAATAACAGCGGGATGTTGGTTTTTTTTAAAAAAAAAGTTTTACTTTTGAAAATGAGCTTGTAAGAGCCAAGGTGGCGCAGTAAGAGCCAAGGTGGCGCAGTGGTTAAATGCAGCACTGCAGGCTACTGCTAGATCAGCAGGTCAGCGGTTCAAATCTCACCGGCTCAGGGTTGACTCAGCCTTCCATCCTTCCGAGGTGGGTAAAATGGGGACCCAGATTGTTGGGGGCAATATGCTGACTCTCTGTAAACCGCTTAGAGAGGCCTGAAAGGCCTATGAAGCGGTATATAAGTCTACTGCTATTGCTATATTGCTATTGCTAGCTTTCGTTCCTTTCCATCTCTGCAGTCCAAAAGGTCGTACGTTAACGGACAAAAAAGCATAATTCTTAAATCAAGCAGAGAAGTCAAGGCTGTGGCTGCAGGTGGAATTAGAGGAGGGGGTCTCAGCAGAGATGCTGGCCACCGGTTTATTCCAATTTATCTGCAGGGATCCTCACTCTCATTTATTAAAATAAGCCCTGAGTGTAACGCATGGGACAGTTCAGAGATTCAAGACTAGATCCCTGGTAGTAGATTCGGACAGGGAGGAGGTTGGAGAAGAACCTGGGCCAGTCCTGGAGTCTGGGGAAGGCTCGGATGAGGGCTCTGTGTCGGAGGCAGAGAGAGGGCCTGGGCCGTCTGACAGTTATCAGCTGCCTTCAGAGTCAGACATCAGTGAGGCAGAAGAACAGCTGGAGCCTGTTCCCAGTGTGCGCATGCACAGAGTTGCCAGACTAAGGGAAGAGCTATAGAACAGGGGTCGACTTGGGAGTAAGGCCACAGGTGGACGGTGAATGGCCCCTCCCAGAGGAAATAAAAGAGGAGCGAAAGGGGAGTGGAGTTTGCAGGAGGCCATTAGTTCGCTTCATTGGTTCCTGACTCTCCGAGACTCTTTGCTAAGTTTTGCAGATGTTGTCCTGGCAGCTCTCCAAGCCAGATAAGGTCTGTGACTATAAATCCTCCCTCGAAAGACTTTGCTGGATGTGAATGAGCGGAATTCACAGTCAATAAATAAAAGGGTTTTTTGTTGTTGTTGGGACAAGGAGTTTGCTTCACGATCTTGGGAAGCAGGGTGCTAGAAGAAGCAGACAATGCAAAGCACCCTACAAGGAGGGGAGACAATGAAGCATTCTCCCTGCCTCTTTCATTCTCCTCCTTCCATCCCTGAAATCGGAAAGGAAAAAAGCAGTGTTTCTTTCCTTTCTTGTTCCTCCCGTCCTTCCTCCCCAGAAAATAAAGCAAGCTGAATATTCTTTGCAAGTACCAGCGAAACCTTTGGTGGGTGTCAAAAGGTCACCTTTTGTCTCCAGGGGACTAAACGGCATCGTCTTTGGGAGGAAGGCAAACGGCAGCCGCCTTCCTGCTCGCTCGCTTAATGCCGCAATTCACACTTCGGGAAGGAAAGCATCCTTGGAACTGTTTTGATATACAATCCATAATTGGCTTCATTATAGAGCCGATGAGCTCATTCTGATCACGTGCTCTCTCTCTCTCTCTCCCCCGCCCCTTGGGACGGGCGCAGAGCAGGCCCTGATGCACCAATATAGCTGGTCTATAATGAACAGGAGGGAGGGAAGGGAGGACACAGGGAAGAGGGGTGGGGTGGGGAATAAACACCCAGCTTCCCTGCCAGTTTCGAAAAAGGAGAAAACTAGGCACAGGAGGGAGGTTTCAAGAAAGGCAAACACGCCGCCTCGCCTCCTTAGGCTGGGGATGGACCTCCTCTTTGCTTCACCTTTATTGATGGCAGAGACCCAGCCATTGTGAGCAAGGATGCTCAGAGGAGAAATGTGCTTTCCAGATGGATCTGAATTCCTGGCATTTGAAGAAAGGGCTGGAGACCAAAAAAAAAAAAAAAATCCCCCTGATTTACATCAGGCAAATCCATCACCAAGAACGTAGATAAGGCATGGTGGATCTATGGACCATTTTAGATGCCTTGGGGGGTAAGGTAAGGTTTGAATGTCCGTGGAAGAAATCAGCTCACTCCCTACAGCTTAATTAGAATAGCAGACGAGTTGGAAGGAACCTTGGAGGTCTTCTAGTCCAGCCCCTTGCTCAAGCAGGAGGCCCAAAGTGTGCTGCTGATTCAGTTCTATAGAGGAATGATTGAGTCTGTCATCTGCACCTCCATAACTGTCTGGTTTGGCTCTGCAACCCAACAAAACAGACTGAAACTTCAACGGTTAATTAGAACTGCAGAAAAAAAACAATGGCTACCAATCTACCTTCCATTGAGGACCTGTAACACTGCACGAGCCAGAAAGAGGGCTGTGAAAATATCTACAGACCCCTCGCATCCTGGACATAAATGGTTTCAACTTCTACCCCCAAAATGGCGCTACAGAGCACTGCACACTAAGATAACTAGACACAAGAATAGTTTTTCCCCAAATGCCCTCACTCTGCTAGACAAATAATTCCCTCACCACTCTCAAATTATCCACTAAGGCTGCATTGCTATTACTATTAGTCTTCTCGTCGTTCCTATCGCCCATCTCCTCCTAGTTATGACTGCAGGACTGTAACTTTGCTGTTTGTATCCTTACAATTTATATTGATGTTGATTCTTTGAAAAAAAAAATTCCAATCCCACCTGTGACTGAAACTAGGGTTAAATACCTATTCCGGAGCCCTCTGGACATTGTAACTTCAGGCCGCCACTCAACTGGTAGGGTGGGGAACAATACCCTTGCATCTCCGGGCAGAGATGGAAGGATCCACTCCAGTTGCCGTCCTTTCGACAACGAATCACGTTATTGTCCTGGCCCTGGAAAGAGAAAGGAAGATGTAGATAGAGCTGAGCTGGCACAGTGGTTAGAGGGCAGTAATGCAGGCTACTTCAGCTGACTGCTCGCTTCAGTTTGGCAGATCAAATCTCACCAGGCTCAAGGTTGACTTAGCCTTCCATCCTTCTGAGATGGGTAAAATGAGGACCCAGATTGTTGGGGGGCAAGAGGCTGACTCTGTAAACCTCTTAGAGAGGGTTGGAAAGCATTATGGTATATAAGTCTAAGGGCTATTGCTATTTTCCTTCCTTCCTTCCTTCCTTCCTTCCTTCCTTCCTTCCTTCCTTCCTTCCTTCCTTCCTTCCTTCCTTCCTGTATAGTGGTAAGAATGCAGTTTTGCAGGCTGACTCTGCCCACTGCCAACAGTTCGATCCTGAGCAGCTCAAGGTGAAATCAGACTTCCGTCCTCCCGAGGTGGGTCAAATGAGGACCCAGATTGTTGGGGGGAATAGGCTGACTCTGTAAAATACTTAGAGAGGACTGGAAAGCACTATGAAGTGGTATATAAGTCTAAGTGCTACCGCCATTGCCCTCCCTCCCCCCTCCCTTCCTTCTTTTCCTTCATGAGCCATTGTGGCATAGTGGTTAGAGTGCAAAACTGTAGGCTACTTCAGCTGACTGCTAGCTGCAGTTTGGCAGATCAAATCTCACCAGGCTCAAGGTCGACTCAGCCTTCCGTCCTTCCGAGGTGGGTTAAATGAGGACCCAGATTGTTGGGGGGCAAGAGGCTGACTCTGTAAACCACTTAGAGAGGGCTGTAAAAGCACTGTAAATCTGTATATAAGTCTAAGGGCTACTGCTATCATTATTGTTCTTCCTTCCCCCCCTTAATTCCTTCCTTCTTTCTCTTTCTTTTTTTCTTTCTTTCCTTCTTTCCTTCCTTCTCTTTCTTTCTTCCTTTCTTCCTTCCTTCCTTCCTTTCCTTCCTTCCATCCCATCCATGGTATGCAGTGATTAGAATGTGCTGAAGTGGCCCAGTGGTTAGAGTGCAGTACTGCAGGCTACTTCAGCTGACTGCTAGCTGGGTTCAGCAGTTCAAATCTCACCAGGCTCAAGGTTGACTAAAGCCTCCCGTCCTTCCGAGGTGGGTAAAGTGAGGACTGAGATTGTTTGGGGGGGGGGCAAGAGGCTGGCTCTGTCAACCGCTTAGAGAGGGCTGTAAAAGCACTATAGTCTAACTGCTGTTGCTTTCATGCAGGAGAACTAAGCGGCATCCAAAAGAAGGAAAAATGGTTTCCTTCCCTTTGTAAATGGTTACAAATGGTTAAATGACCAATATTTGAGGTTAGAGGAATGGATTCATGTGAAATACTGATTACATGAGAAAGAAAAACCAATGAGTGAATGTTTTGATGGTGGTGTAATCAATACTAACGTCATGGAAGTTAGTATATGTTGTAATAATGTTTGATATTATCACATATTTGTTTTTATATTACCACATATTTGTTTTTAATAAACTGTGTTTCCCTGAAAATAAGGCCGGGTCTTATTTTCTTTTGAACCCCGAAATAAGCGCTTGGCCTTTTTTGGGGGGAGGTCTTACTATTTTTGAGGTGCAGGAGGCAGCGAGTGTGGTCATCTCATGGCTGCTGCTGTGTTGCAATATTTTCGGGGAGGGCTTACTTCAGCGCATGCGCTCAAGAGCCCCATTGGGCTTATTATCCAGGGAGGTCTTATTTTCAGGGAAACAGAGTATACGATTATAATAACTATGATGATGTTTGTATGTCAACACCTTGGAAACCTAGAAAACACACTGCTCAACATTGAAATGGAATGCCTGACATAAAACAATAAAAAATATTTAACCCAAAAAAAGAAGGAAAAGGAAGTGATCCAGGAACTTAGTTCAACATCTTCATCACCACACCATACCATGCTACAGAAACAGGGGAATGACGGAGGGTGAAATCATCACTCTCTTCATGGCAAGGCAGAATGAATTCTGTTATCTCCAGTTCAACTGGAAAAGCTTTTTTTTTTTTTAATTGGGGAATGAAACTTTTTTTTTAACAGGAGTTTGCAACTGGAGATGGTAGGGATTGAACTTGTTATGCTACAAATAGATGGCCCTCATGTTCTTGGTCAAATGGGCGGGATTAAATATGGACGTGGCCCTGTGTTAATCCACCTGGCTCCTCCGTGTCTTAACTGGTTACAAAATGGGCCACTGTAGGTTTCAGGCAGGGGGTGTAGGAGATGAGCTTGAGGGAGGGGTCAAATACGTCATTAGTCTTGAGTCCCTTCATCCTCCATAGGAGATCTAAGGGCAAACCCACCTTGAATTCCATTGACTGTTATCTGCTGCCAATTAGCCTTAAAGGGAGTCTTCTGAACTTGGTAGTTTCCCCGCAGATGTTTCATTACCCAAATGACGTAATGTCATCAGTGCAAACCCCTTCTAGGGTACTGATGTTGTTGCCTAGTTGGGTAAGGAAACATCTGCAAGAAAACAAGCAAGCTCAGAGAGCACCAAGGAACCCACAGTCCTCCTCCTCCTCCTCCTCCTCCTCCTCCTCCTCCTCCTCCTTTCTCAAATCCTAGGGTCTTCTAGCACTGATGATGTCACCTAGTTGAGTTATGAAACATCTGCAAGAAAACAGCACCAAGGACCGCGTAGTCTTCCTCCTCCTCCTCTTCCCCCCTCCACCCACTACCTTCTAACACTGGTGATGTTACTTAGTTGGGTAAGGAAACATCTGCAAGAAAACAACCCAGCTCAAGTATCACCACAGACCACCCATTTCAGTTCCAAGCTACAAACGTCCTCCTTTAATCTGCCTTTATCATTAGTAGCTCAGATTCTTTTAGAGAGTGTTAGCCTGCAATACATTTGCATTCATTTGGGCCACCTGCGCTCCTGATTTCCTGTGCTTGACAGGTAGAAGAGACAAGGGGTGTGTGTGTGTGTGTTTGTGTGTGTGTGTGTGTGTTTGTGAACCCTTCCTGCCCGGCAATCGCTCCACAGAACTCACCGATTGAAGGTCTTCGCCTTGGCACTTAATCTGACACACACTGTCGAACTGGAAGCCGTTGGTGCAATGGTACAGCCCGTGAAACTTGGAAGGGGGAGGATCGCAGGTCACAGGGATGCAGGCACCTTCCAGCCAGGTCCCATCTTGGGCACACTGAATCTTAAATGTCCTCCTTCCATAGATGGAGAGAGAGAGAGGGAGGGAGAGAGAGCGGGGGAGGGAGAGGGAGAGAAGGAGAGAGAAAAAGAGATAGATGGAGAGAGGGGGGAGAGAGGGCGAGGGAGAGAGGGAGAGGGAGAGAGGGAGAAAGGAGAGAGAGGGAGAGGGAGAGGGGGAGAGAGAGGGAGAGGAGAGAAAAAGGGAGAGAAGAGAGGGAGGGAGAGGGAGAGGGAGAGAGGGAAAGAGAGAAAATAGATGATTAGGACATTGGAGGCTAAACTGTATGATAAATGGTTGATGGTGGAAAGTAAACAAGGAGAGGACCAATCTAGAACTAAGGAGAAATTTCCTGACAGTGAGGACAATTAACCAGTGGAACAGCTTCCCTCCAGACATTGTGAATGCTCCAACACTGAAAGTTTTAAAGAAGATGTTGGAGAACCATTTGTCTGAAGTGGTGTAGGGTTTCCTGCCTAAGCAGGGGGTTGGGCTAGAAGACCTCCAAGGTCCCGTCCAACTCTGTTATTCCATTCCATTCCATTCTATTCTATTCCATTCTACTTTACTCTTTCTTATTCTATTCTATTCTATTCTATTCTATTCTATTCTATTCTATTCTATTCTATTCTATTCTATTCTATTCTATTATTCTATTTTTTCTTATTCTATTCCCTTCCAGCTCTGTTATTCTGTTACTTCGGTTATAAGGTGTCGCATACAGAGCAAATCATATGTCACTTACACCAGGATTCATCAATTGTTCATCATTCTAAACCAGCGAATGCTGGCTGGGGAATTCTGGGAGTTGAAGTCCAGACATCTTCAAGTAGCCAAGGTTGAGAAACACTGTTCTAAACCCAGATTTCTGGTTTAAGATGGCATTGTCTCTTCCCAGCAGCTGAATCCCCTGCTTATGTTTTAGGCTTTTTTCATTTTTTTCCCCAATGTCTATTTATTTCTCTCCCACCTTTATTATTTTTATAAATAACTCAAGGCAGTGAACCTATCCAACATACTTTCCAAAGCAGGACAAGAAGCAATGGGTGGAAACTAATCAAGGAGAGAAGCAACTTAGAACTAAGGAGAAATCTCTGGACAGTTAGAACAATTAACCAGTGGAACAGAAGTTGCCTCCGGAAGTTGTGAATGCTCCAACACTGGAGGCTTTTAAAGAAGAGATGGGATAACCATTTGTCTGAAATGGTATTGGTAGGGGGAGTTGGACTAGAAGACCTCCAAGGTCCCCTTCCAACTCTGTGAATACTGGTTAGGGATCAAGATCACCAACACTTCCCCTTCTTTTCAGTTTGCTGTTTATTGGTGAGCCACGCAAGAAGCCATCCATCTTTGCAGAAGGAGATACACAAACACACTCAGGCTAAACGGCCCCTTTCGGGAAGGGTGGGGAGGGGGGAAAAACCAAATCGAAATAAGTCCCTCTGCATTCAAGCAGACGGGGATGGCAGCCAAGGAAAGGAGGGAGGAAAGCAATGGCAAATCTAGATAGTACACTATTTATTTATTTATTTATTTATTTATTTGTTTGTTTGTTTGTTTGTTTGTTTGTTTATTTATTTATTTATTTATGTGTCTGTCTTGTATGCCGCCCACTCCCGGAGGACTCCGGGCGGCTCACAAAAGACAAGGGAAAGGGGGGAACGAGATAAAGACAACATATTAAAAACAAAACCAACATTCACAATTTCCGTGGAGGTAAATGCTTCTCAGCCCCCCCCCCCCCAGCCTGCTGGAACAGCCGCTTTGCGGAAGGCCGGGAGGGTAGTAAGGGTCCGGATCTCAACAGGGAGCTCGTTCCAGAGGGCCGGAGCTGCAACAGAGAAGGCCCTCCCCCGACATTGGCTGGCAGATGGAATCCGGAGGAGACCCAACCTGTGCGATCTAATTGGTCTGAGAGAGGTAATCGGCAGGAGGCGGTCTCTCAGGTACCCAGGTCCGATGCCATGTAGGGCTTTATAGGTAGCGACCAGCACCTTGAAGCGGATTCGGAGACTAATAGGTAGCCAGTGCTAGACTAAAAAGCAGAGACATCACCCTGCCAACAAAAGTGCCTACAGAAGAACAGTTGTGGGAATTGGGTATGTCTAGTCTAGTGAAAAGAAGGATCAGGGGTGACATGATAGCAGAGTTCCACTATTTGAGGGGCTGCCACAAAGAAGTTGACTTGAAACTCAACATTAAGAAAACTAAGATCATGGCATCCGGACTTCTCAATTCCTGGCAAATCGAAGGGGAAGAAATGGAGGTAGTGACAGGTTTTAACTTTCTGGGCTCCAAGATCACCGCAGATGGGGATGGCAGCCAAGAAATGAAAAGAGGCTTGCTCCCGGGGAGGAAAGCTACGGCAAATCTAGACAGCAGAATAAAAAGCAGAGACATCACCCTGCCAACACAAGGGCGTCTAGTCAAGGCTGTGGTTTTCCCAGTTGCAATGGATGGCTGTGAAGGTTGGACCATAAGGAAGGCTGAGCACCAAAGAATGGAGGCCTTTGAACTCTCGTGCTAGAGAAGACTCCTGCATTGAGTCCCTTGGACTGCAAGGCCATCCAACCGAGTCCTAGAGGAGATCAACCCTGACTGCTCTCTAGAAGAGAGCAGATTCTGAAGAGGAAACTCAAAGACTTTGGCCACCTAATGAGAAGGAAGAAAGACTCCCTGGAGAAGAGCCTCATGATGGGAAGGATGGAGGGCAAAAGAAGAAGAAGGGGATGGCAGAGAAGGAGGTGGCTGGATGGAGTCACCGGAGCTTAAATGGACTCCAGAGGATGGGAGAGGACAGGAAGGCCTGGAGGAATGTTGTCCATGGGGTCAAGATGGATCAGACACGACTTCTCAACAAACAACAACAACATTCATCCAAAATCTTCAAGTGATTTGTGGCCAAGAAAGTGCTTGAAGGTTCTGCCTTGTTTTTTTCCTTAATGTGGCGGTGTGTGGTTCCTCCCACATCCCTCCCCTCCCTCCCCCTCCAAGCCGTAAAAAGAAAAGTAGGATAGTGAGAAAGTTTTCCCACCGAGGTTCAAAGGGGGCTCCCCAGGTTGCGATACCAAAGGGCCTTTTCCAAAAGGAGGCGGGTGGCCCCAAAGCTGGCGGTCGGGGAATGAAAGGACATAGAAATGCAGAGCAGGAGTGAACTTAACTGCCTTCTTTCTTTCTCTTTTAAATGAGGAGGAGGTCTCCCAAAGGGGAGACCCATTAAACACCATTCCGTTTAAGCCCTTCTGAGAAAGAAAGAAAGAAAGAAAGAAAGAAAGAAAGAAAGAAAGAGAAAGAAAGAAGGGGGAAAAACCTGCCAGCTGTCCCTTTTTTTCCGTAGTGGAGATTTTTTTCAGAAAGGGGGGATTTGAGCAGCCCCATTTAAGAATCAGAGTATCCGCTGCTCCCATTAACACTTCCCCGTCCGGTGAGCTGGCAATGGCTTTTTCTCACTTTCTGTAAGCTTTCTTTGCAAATTGCAAAGGCAAGAGATGGAAAGAAGTGGAGTTTACAGAGT
This sequence comes from Thamnophis elegans, assembly GCF_009769535.1. Lineage (NCBI taxonomy): Eukaryota > Metazoa > Chordata > Lepidosauria > Squamata > Natricidae > Thamnophis > Thamnophis elegans. The sequence continues at coordinate 45,608 of NW_022473640.1, forward strand.
TGGGACAGGCAGGGATGTGGGGGGGAGTACAAAGAAGAGAAATCAGGGTGATGATGGGACTGGAGGCTAAAACATATGATGAATGGTTGCAGGAACTGGGCCTGGCTAGTTTAGGGAAGAGAAGGACCAGGGGAGACAGGATAGCAGCCTTCCAAAATTTGAGGAGCTGGGGGCTGGACTAGATGGCCTGCAAGATCCCTTCAAACTCTGTTAAATTGAATCTATCTAAGATGATCAAAGGCCTGGAGACTAAAACATATGATGAACGGTTGCAAGAACTGAGCATGGCTAATTTAGTGATGAGAAGGACCAGGGGAGACAGGAGAGCATCTTCCAATATTTGAGGGGCTGCCACAGAGAGGAGGGGGGCAAGCTATTCTCCAAAGCACCCGAAGGAATAATGGATGGAAACTGACCAAGCAGAGATTCAACCTAGAAATGAGAAATTTTCTAGCAGTGAAATCAACCAACCCATGGAACAGAAGTTGCCTTCAAAAGTGGTGGGAGCTTCATCCCTGGAGGCTTTCAAGAAGAGACTGGGCTGCCATCTGTCAGGAATGATGTAGGGCCTCCTGCTTGGGTGGGGGTGGGGGGTTGGACTAGATGACCTACAAGGTCCCTTCCAACTCTGTTAATCTGTAAAGGATATTGAGACTCTAGAAAGAACACAGAGAAGAGCAACCAGGATGATTAGGAGACTGGAGGCTAAAACATACGATGAACGGTTGCAGGAACTGGGCATGGCTGGTCTAGGGAAGAGAAGGACCAGGGGAGACAGGATAGCAGTCTTTCAATATTTGAGGGGCTGCCACAGAGAGAAGGGAGGCAAGCTATTTTCCAAAGGACCCGAAGGAATAATGGATGGAAACGGAGAGAGATTCAACTTAGAAATAAGGAGAAAGTTTCTGACAGTGAGAGCAATCGACCCATGGAACAGAAGCTGGAAGCTCTCAAGAAGACACTGGACTGCCATCTCTCTAGTTTCCAAATGCAGGGCAAGGCAACCCTTGGCACAGAGTCTCTTATAGTCACAAACAGAACTTTCCACTCTTGAAACGACTAAAGGAACAAATTGTTTCCTGCAAAAGCCCCCTCCCCAGTCGTTTCTCTTTTGCCTCCTCTGCGAGGAGCCAATCACCTCCAAGGTGTGGCTTTACTCCCAAGTCGACCCTGCTTTCTTAGTTGTTCTTGTCTTCTGGCAGCTCTGCGCATGCGCACACTGGGAACAGGCTCCAGCTGTTCTTCTGCCTCACTGCTGTCCAACTCCCTCTCTGCCTCTGATGCTTTCCTCAGCCCCTAGGATTGGCCCATTGTTCCTCCCCAACCTCCTCACTGCCCAACTCTGCTGACAGCTCTGCTGGCCACCGGTGGGCCACAATAGTGTCCAAAAATCTGGATGTTCTGATCGAGGCTTTCCAAGAGCAGGAAGCAAACTCCTGCTCCCGACAAAAACCCCTTTTATTAATTGAGTGTGAATTCTGCTCCTTCACATCCAGCGTCTTTCAAGGGAGGATTTATGGTCACAGACCTTATCTGGCTTGGAGAGCTGCCAGGCCGATATCTGCAAAACTTGATAAGGAGCCTCGGAGAGTCATGAACCAATTAAGCCAACTAATGGTCTCCTGCAAACTCCACTCCCCTTTCGCTCCTTTTTATTCCCTCTGGCGGGGCCATTCACTGTCCACCTGTGGCCTTACTCCCAAGTCGACCCCTGTTCTTTAGCTCTTCCCTTCGCCTGGCAACTCTGCGCATGGGCACACTGGGAACAGGCTCCAGCTGTTCTTCTGCCCCACTGATCTCCAACTCCGAAGGCAGCTGATAACTGTCGGACGGCCCTGGCCCCCTCTCTGCCTCTGAGACAGAGCCCTCATCCGAGCCTTCCCAAGACTCCAGGACTGGCCCAGGTTCCTCCCCAACCTCTCCTCACTGTCTGACGCTGCTGCCAGCTCTGCAACAGTGTCCAAAAACTGACCTACAGATGAATGCAAAGATTCTTGAAGAGATGCCACCTACTTCCTTGCTTTCTGTGAAGGTCCACCAACGTGGTAGCCTGGCCTGCACTTATACTTGCAGAAGGAGCCCACTTTGTGCTTCTGAAGGCGGCAGCGGCCAGTTTGAAGGTCAGCGTTGTCAATCAAAGGAGGCGCCTTGCACATCAGCTCACAGAGAGCTTCCGGGAAGGACCACAGCCCGTCTTCCAAGCACGTCAAACGGTTATTGCTTCCTGGGAAAGACGGAGGGGGAGGGGGGGGGAAACCCCACAACAATGTCAGATGGGTGCAAGCGGTTATCAATACTGCTGGGCCGGGAGAAAATAAATCAATAAAAAGGGGGTATTTGGGGTTCCATCCCTCCCCCATTGCTTGCAGAGGGAACAAGAAAGAAAGTTGCAAGTGTCGTTCTCACAGGTGGGCTCTTATTTCTCCTGCCTGGTTCCATTTTTCGCTGGCCTTGCTGTGCTTTCCGAAGGAAAGTTTTTTTTTTAAATTCAGGTGGCTTTTTCAGGCCAAGGAGCAAGGACTGGAGGGTGTGGGTTTTGTGTGTGTGTGTGTGTGTGTGTGTGTGTGTGTGTGAGAGAGAGAGAGAGAGAGAGAGAGAGGGACAGAGACAGAGAGAAAGAGATAGACAGAAAGGGAGGGAGACACAGAGAGAGAAATAAAGAGAGGGACAGAAAGAGGGGGAGAGAAGGGGGGAGAAACGGAAAGAAAGAAAGAGAGAGAAAGAGACAGAGAGACACACAGATAGGGAGAGAGGGAGATAGAGAGAGGGAGAGAGAAGGAAAAAGAGACACAGAGAGAGAGAGAAACAGAGTGGGGGTGGAGACAGAGATGGAGGGAGAGACAGAGACAGGGCAAGAAAGTGAAAGAAATATACACAGACCCACAGAGGCAGACAGAGACACAGACAGAGAGAAAGAGAGAGATACACACAGAGAAAGACACACACACACAGACAGACAGACAGAAAGGGAGGGAGACAGAGAGAGAGAAAAATAAAGAGAGAGAGAGAGGAGGAAAGAGAAGGGGGTGAAAGTGAAAGAAAGACACACACACACAGAGAGAAAGAGAGACACACAGATAGGGAGGGCGGGAGATAGAGAGAGGGAGAGAGAAGGAAAAAAGACACACAAACACACAGAGAGAGAGAAACAGAGAGGGGGAGACAGAGATAGAGGGAGAGACAGACACAGAGAGAGGGGAAGAAAGTGAAAGATACACAGACACACAGAGACAGACAGACAGACAGACAGAAAGAGAGACACACAGAGAGTGAAAGACACACACACACAGAGAGAGTGAAAGAGAGAGAGAGAGAGAGAGAGAGAGAGAGAGATGCTTCTAGCTTAAAACAATAAAGGAAGCTTTAAACCCATCAAAAGAATTTTTAAAGCATCCCAGAAACATCCCATAAGCTATTTTCCAAAGCACCTGAAGGCCAGACAAGAAATAATAATGGATGGAAAGTGACCAAGGAGGAATTTCCTGATGGTGAGAGCAATCAACCCATGGAACAGAAGTTCCCTTCGGAAGTTGTGGGAGCTTCATCCCTGGAGGCTTTCAAGAAGAGACCAGGCTGCCATCTGTCAGAAATGATATAAGGTCTCCTGCTTGGGCAGGGGGTTGGACTAGATGACCTACAAGGTATCTTCCAGCTCTATTCTGATTGATTGATTCAACCTAGGAAGTAATTCTTGGTTTCTCTCCCTACATTTGATATGGTAGCACTATAGCTGTGGCTCCCTTGTTCTCCATCTTTTTCACGTGGGCTTCCTGGAGCCAAGGTTAGCCAAAACAACTGGGGACATAACCTTTGAGTAAACCTACAACAGATTGCATTGCAAATTCATGTCTCGGGGTCTCTCTCGCAGAAGATCGGCAAGGAGGACCCTCCATGATCCATGATTTTTAAGAGAGAATGCTCAAGAAACCCTTCTGAATCCAGAACGGGAGTTTCAGGCAGAAGGGAAACAACGTTGAGATGTTTCTGTCTGCTTCTGAGCTGTTGAGGTATTCTTGGACTCTTCTCAACGCTCCTTCCCTGTGCCAGCTTCTCTGCTTTCTCCAGTCTGACTCACCGAGTAGGTCCACCACAGTCCAGTATGGATGAGCTCATGCTTGTTTCGGCAGGGTGATGAACTGTGACATTAAGAAACAGTGGCTGGTCTGACATTGGGGATTGGATGTGGAGTGAGTCATCCCCGGCTCGGGCCCCAACATGCAGCTCACGGACGGAACAGTATTAGTCACACCCCACTGATTCAGCACTCAGAATTGCCTTCTCCTTCAATCAGGATAGTATCAGGTCTCCCATCTTGAAGGAGAAGGGGAAGTGGGAAGGAGGAGGAGGAGGAGAAAGGAGAAGGAGGAGAAGAAGAAAGGAGAAAGGAGAAAAAGGAGGAGGAGAAAGGAGGAGGAAGAGAAGGAGAAGGAGAAAGGAGGAGGAGGAGGAGAAGGAGAAAGGAGGAGGAGGAGAAAAGAAAAGGAGAAGAAGGAGAAGAAGAAAGGAGAAAAAAGAGGAGGAGGAGGAGGAGGAGGAGGAAGAGAGGGACAGTGACGATGGTTTAGGATCAATTCAAACTTTATCAGGCAATCTCCTTCTTCTCCTTTTCCTTCTCCTTTTCCTTCTCCTTCAACTAGGATACTATAAGGTTTCCTGCCTTGGAGGAGGAGGAGGAGGAGGAGGAGGAGGAGGACAGTGATGATGGTTTAGGATCAATTCAAACGTTATCAGGCAAGCTCCTTCTCCTTCTCCTTCAACTAGGATACTATAAGGTTTCCTGCCTTGGAGGAGGAGGAGGAGGAGGAGGAGGAGGAGGAGGAGGAGGAGGAGGAGGACAGTGATGATGGTTTAGGATCAATTCAAACGTTATCAGGCAAGCTCCTTCTCCTTCTCCTTCAACTAGGATACTATAAGGTTTCCTGTCTTGAAGGAGAAGGAAGCATTTCCTCTCTTGTCTTCTGGTGCAGACTGGACAGCCCTTTGTCTACAAGGGCGTAGGGTCTCCTACTTCAGTGGGGGGTTGGACTGGAAGACCTCCAAGGTCCCTTCCGATTCTGTTATTCTCCAGGCACCTCAAAAGCACCACACACGTTCCAGTCGACCCAACTCCCCCTCCTTGAGAACCTACCTTTCAGTTGAGCAGGGGGCTTGCAGGTGAAGGAGCATTTCTTGCCAAAGGTGGTCCCTTCGCTGCAGTTGAAAGTCGCCGGGTAGACATGATGTTGGTCTGGGATCTTGCAGTCAATGGGCTCACAGGAGACTCGCTTGTTCCATTCCCCATCCAGGCAGGTCATGGTGGTGCTGGCTTCCCACTGAAAGAAGGGGAAAGGGGGTTCATGAAGTCAGGACTTCCCTTGTCCCATCTCCCACCAGGGACTGGCATCCTGGAATAGCTCTTGATCTTCTCCCTGGCCCAACGGAGCCATCTCCAAATTCCTCTTTCACAACAAATGGGGGGAGCTCTTAGTAGACCCCGAGGAGGGCTTCCAAAGAATGCACTGTAGATGCATCTGTAGACCATCTACAGCTCCATGGTAACCCTGGCCTGGCAGTGATGCCCCCATCACATCTGGAGTTGGAGGTTGGCAAACATCTCCGGAAGGGTTCCCATGGGGCACTCCAGGTTGGGAGCGCTTAATACAGCCTTGGCAGTTCTTGAGGGACTCTGGACATTACAGTGGGACTGAAAAAGTGACTTATGACCATTTTTTTCTACACTTACAACGGTTGCAGCATCAACAGGCTCATATTTATGACAATTGTCAGTCAATAACTTTGGTTGTCTCCCTCCTCTCTCCCTTCCTTCTCTCTCTCCCCCTTTCCCTTTCTCCCTTTCTTTTCTTTTTCTCTCTCTTCCTTCCTTTCCTTTCTCTCCCTCCTTCCTTTTCTCTCTCTTCTTTCCCCCTCTCCCTTACTTCTCTCTCTATCCCTTCCCCCTCTCTCTTCCTTACCCCCTCTCTCTTCCTGCCTTTTTCATTCCTCCTTTCTTCCTTCTCCTTTCTTCCCTCTCCCTTCCCTCTTTCTTCCTTCTCTCTTCCTTCCTTCCCCCTCTCTCTTCCTCTCCTCTCTCTCCCTTATTTCTATTCTCTCTCTCCCTTCCCTCTCCCTTCCTCCTTTCTCTCTCTCTCTCCATTCCCCCTCTTTCTCCCTTTCCTTCCCTCTCTCCCTTCCCTCTCATTCTCCTTTTCCTTCTCTCTCTCTTACTTCCTTTCCTTTCTCTCTCTCCTTCCTCCCCCCTTCCTTCTCTCTCTTACTCTTCCTTCCCTTTCTCTCTCTCTTCCTTCCCCCTCTCTCCCCATGCCCTTTTCACTCCTCCCTTCTTCCTCCTCCCTCTCTTTCTCCCTTTCCTTCCCTCTCTCCCTTCCCTCTCATTCTCCTTTTCCTTCTCTCTCTATCTTCATTCCTTTCTCCCACTCCTTCCTTTTCTCTCTCTTCCTTCCCCCTCTCTCCCCCCCTCTCCCTTCCTTCTTTCTCTCCCTTTCTCTCTCTTCCCCCACCGCAGTGCAAATCTCTCTCATTATCCCGATTTCAGGAAAAGATGGAGCCTTTTGCAAACCATCAGCAATGGAAAACCTCCAGTGTACTCCACGGGTACGCTGATAGCACAGAGTCGGTTGCCAAATTAAGATTTGCGCCTGCACACAAATATCTTTGCAACTTGTGCGCACATAACACACAGACAAAATAATTGGGGGAAACTATCCGATTCTTCTTTCTCCTTTTTCCTGAAAAACTCTGGATTCTTTTCAGCTTTAAAGAGCACCACAAGAGAGAGAAACAAGCAAGCCATTCGGGCTTGGGTGGGGTCTCTCTCTCTCTCTCTCTCTCTCTCTCTGTGTGTCTCTGTGTGTGTGTGCGTGTGTAGGGGAGGGGAGGGCAGGTTGGAGAAGGAGAAGAGACAGCCAACTTTCTCCTCTGGAAGAGAAAGGAGCCAGTCAGTGCTGGGGCCGTGTTAGGGTAGAAAGAAACCTCATGCAACAGAGGCCCAGATGGTGGAATTTGCTCTTCTAAATTGAGAAAACTCAACATGTCTCTCCCCGTTTCTTGCGGGAAGACGCCATGCTTCTGCTCACTCTCTCCCTGACACAGATGTGGTCTCTGCTAGCTGCCATAACCCTAATTTAGATGGTGATAGCAGGGTCAAAGGCATCTGACAGAGGCTTTCCCCAAAGACATCCTAACAAACAGTCTCTTTTCGGGGGAGTGAGATCCCCCCCCCTGCTTCTCCTTCTAAGTTTAGTTCTCCTCTCCCGCCCGGGAGTTTTTACGGTGTATTTATTCGCCGTGCTCAAAGCAAAAGGGGAGGGACAGCTCGGCTTAAGTCCCTCGGTATTTCCTTGGCTTAAAGTCAGGGATAGGAAGAACGGTTGCAGGCACTGGGTCTTCCTAGTTTAGAGAAAAGAAGGACCAGTGGGGGACAGGAGAGCAGTTTCCCAATATTGGGAATATTGGGAATATTGGCGCAGTGGTCAGAGTGCGGTACTGCAGGCTACTTCTGCCGACTGCCGGCTGACTACAATTTGGCAGTTCGAATCTCACCAGGCTCAAGGTTGACTCAGCCTCCCGTCCTTCCAAGGTGGGTCAAATGAGGACACAGACTGTTGGGGGCAAGAGGCTGACTCTGTAAACCGCTTAGAGAGGGCTGTAAAGCATTGTAAAGCGGTATATAAGTCTAAGTGCTATTGCTATTTGAGGGGCTGCCACAAAGAAGGGGGGGTCGAAGTATTTTCCAAAGCACCTGAAGGCAGGACTAGAAGCGATGGATGGAATCTAATCAAGGAGAGAAGCAACTTGGAATTAAGGAGAAACTTCTTAACAGTGAGGACAAACAGTGGAATGGCTTGCCTTCACATATTGTGGGTGCGTCATCGCTGGAGGTTTTTAAGAAGAGACTGGACAGTCACTTATCTGATATAGTGTAGGGTCTCCTGCTTGAGCAGTGGGTTGGACTAGAAGACCTCCAAGGTCCCTTCCAACCCTGTTATTCTATGTTTTGTGTTATCACCGCTGCCTCCCTGCAACCCCATAGCTAAGAAAGACCTCGATTTCTAGCATCGCATCTCCCATCAGAGTCACCTTGGGGTGAGATGGGTAATGGTAAAGGTTCCCCTCGCACATCTGTGCTAGTCGTTCCCGACTCTAGGGGGCGGTGCTCATCTCCGTTTCAAAGCCGAAGAGCCAGCGCTGGATGAAGACGTCTCCGTGGTCATGTGGCCAGCATGACTCAAAGCCAAAGGCGCACAGAAGGCTGTTCCCTTCCCACTAAAGGCGGTTCCTCTTTTTCTACTTGCATTTTTAACCTGCTTTCGAACTGCTAGGTTGGCAGAAGCTGGGACAAGTCACGGGAGCTCACTCCATTATGCGGTATTAGGGATTCGAACCGCCGAACTGCTGACCTTTCTGATCGACAAGCTGAGTGTCTTAGCCACTGAGCCACTGCTAAGTGAGATGAACAGCTGTATCCATTTGCAAAATGAATAAATCACACAGCAATGGTATATATGTATATATAGACCAGTTCTACCCACCTGACTCTGGGGCAGATCGTTGGTTCTGTGAGCCCGGAGGACATAACCTGTTCGGCAGGTAACGTTGCACTTGGCCCCGTTGTAGTGCCCTCCATCGGTGAAAGTCAGCATGGCATTCTCAATGTCCAACTCTTGGCAGTCCTTGGTCTTGCAAGAATGAGAGACACAGCTGTTCAAGAGGGGAAAGAAAAAGTTTAGGGTAGGATAATAATCAGACTTCCAAGGTAGGATGGAGCTGGTAGGGTGGTAAGATCCTAAAGAGTTTTAGTTTAGTTTAGTTTAATAAGATTTGTATGCCGCCCACTCCCTTGGGACTCTGGGCGGCTTACAGGCAAAGTAAAAAAATATATATATTAAAAATTAAGACTAAAAAGATACAATTATTAAAGAGCTCTGTGGTTTCACCTAAATGTGATTTTTTCTTCAGAATTTTTTCCCCTGTGTTCTGAAAGAAACGTTTTTATTCATACTTCATGTTTAGGATGAGTCAAAATTTCCTTCCTTCCTTTCCTTCCTACCCTCTTTCCTTCCTTCCTACCCTCTTTCCTTCCTTCCTTCTCTTCCCTTTCCTTCCCCTTCCTTTCTCCTCTCAACCTCCCTCCTTCTCCTTCCTTCCTTCCTTCCTTCCTTCCTTCCTTTCCTCACTTCCTTCCTTTCCTCTTTCCTTCCTTCCTTCTCTTCCCTTTCCTTTCCCTTCCCTTCCTTTCTTCCCCCTCTCTTGCCTTCCCTCTTTCCTTCCTTCCCTCTCTTTTCCTTCCCTTCCCTCCCCTTCCTTTCTCTTCCCTCCCTCTTCCTTCCTTCCCTCTTCCCTTTCTTCTTTTTCCTTTCCTCTCCTTCCCTTCCTTTCTCCTCTCTCTCTCCCTCTTTCCTTCGTTCCTTCCCTTCCCCTTCCCTCCCTCTCCTTCCTTCCCCCTCACTTCCTCCCTATGAGCTTCCTTCCTTCATCACCTCCTCCCTCCCAAGACAATGTGTGTTCAGCCAATTTCTGCTTTGCTTGATCCTTAGGACTAGCCTCTTGTTGTCTAATGATGAAAGAACCACGTCAAATTGCAGGGGATGTTCTGTCTAATTGATTCAAGGAACGGCCATTGAGATGGCCCCAATTTCTGGATGGGAAATACTGTAGGAAGGAGAGGAAGAAGAATTCCACAGCACTTATGCCAAGGTGCATCTGGGTTTTAAAAACCACATCAAGGGAAAAAGCATTCAGGGATTGGAGGGGAAAAAATGAATTAAAGATGCCGAGAGGCATTTTTAATGTGCTGGGGATTCCCTGTGTCAGGTGGCACATGGTCAAGGTCAGAAATGAAATATCTTCTCATAAAGTATATTCTGTGTGTGTGTGTGTGTGTGTGTGTGTGTGTGTGTCTGTCTGTCTGTCTGTCTGTCTCTCTCTGTAGCTTTCTGTGTTTCTCTTTCTGTGTTTCTCTGTTTCTCTCTCTCTCTCTGTCTCTCTCTCTGTGTCTCTCTTTCTCTGTGTCTCTTTCTCTCTTTGTCTCTCGGTCTGTCTCTCTCTGTCTCTATGTCTCTGTGTGAGTTTTTTTGTCTCTCTGTATGTGTGTCTCTGTCTCTCTGTCTCTGTCTCTGTATCTCTCTCGTTGTGTCTCTGTCTCCCTCTCTGTCTCTCTCTCTATGTCCTCTGTGTGTGTGTTTCTCTGTGTGTGTCTTTGTCTCTCTCTGTGTGTCTCTGTCTCTCTGTGTCTCTTTCTCTGTGTCTCTTTCTCTGTATCTCTTTCTCTGTATCTCTTTCTCTGTATCTCTGTCTGTCTCTCTCTCTCCCTCTCTGTGTCTCTGTCTCTCTATCGCTCTCTCTGTCTCTCTCTCTGTGTGTGTCCCTCTCTCTGTGTTTCTCTGTCTCTGTGTGTGTGTTTCTCTGTCTCTGTCTCTCTCTCTCTGTATCTTTCTCTGTGTGTCTCTCTCTGCCTCTCTGTCTCTCCGTCTTTCTCTCTGTCTCTCTCTGTGTGTTTCTGTCTCTCTCTGTCTCTCTCTGTCTCTCTCTCTGTATATTTCTCTGTGTGTCTCTCTCTGCCTCTCTATCTCTCCGTCTCTCTCTGTGTGTGTCTCTCTGTGTGTGAGTGTGCTTCTCTTTCTGTGTCTCTCTCTGTGTGTTTCTCTGTCTCTCTCTGTCTCTCTGTCTCTCTCTCTCCGTATATTTCTCTGTGTGTGTCTCTCTGCCTCTCTATCTCTCCGTCTCTCTCTCTGTGTGTCTCTCTGTGTGTGAGTGTGTTTCTCTTTCTGTGTCTCTCTCTGTGTGTTTCTCTGTCTCTCTGTGTCTCTCTCTGTCTCTCTCTGTGTGTTTCTCTGTCTCTGTCTCTGTCTCTCTGTGTCTCTTTCTCTGTGTTTGTGTGTGTGTGTATGTGAATGTGTTTGTGTGTACTACCATCTGTGCTGCACAGCTGTAAATTGAAGGGTGTGAGAGAAAACACACAGCCCACCCTGCAGAAGCTGGCTCTTGGCTGCTTCAACAAATGTATGGATAATAAAATACGGTTCAGAGGATCTGAGGAAAGCAAATGTACTACTATCAAGTGTGCAATGCACACTCGGCACTTCAAAGGAAAGGAGAACACATGCTATCTGGGGTGGGGAAAACAGTACAAAATTGAAACCGGGAACTCGGGATCTTCTAATTCTTGGCCCATGTCAATTCTCTTGGTAGAAGTTGATAGACGCTTGGTATACGCCGTTAAACGTATGGGAATAATCCAGGTTAAATTTCAACCCTAGTTGTTTGGGGTCTCACCTGATCTGACCTCAAACTGCCTTCAAAAGCCCAGGAAGAGCGTGGAACGCGATGAGATCCAGGTTCCTAAAACCTTTTCCAGGAGACCATCTGAACCTGACTTCAAAATACCTTCAAAGGCTTAGGAAGGGGTTCACGGGGCTATGAAAAATGCTAACCAGAATCATTTCCAAAAGGAGGAGGAGGAGGAGGAGGAGAAGTAGAAGAGGAGGAAGAGGAGGAGGAGACAAGGAGGAGAAGGAGAGGAGGAAGAGAAGAAGAAAGAGGAAGAGGGGGAAGGGGGAAGAGGAAGAAGAAGAGGAGGAGGAGAAGAACAATTGGAAGAAGAAGAAGTAGAAGAGAAGGAGAGGAGGAGGAGAAGAAGAGGAGGAGGGGAAGAAGAAAGAGGAGAAGGAGGAAGGGGGAAGAGGAAGAAGAGGTGGTGGAGGAGAAGAATTGGAAGAAGAAGAAGTAGAAGAGAAGGAGAGGAGGAGAGGAGGAGGAAGAGGAGAAGAGGAGGAGGAGGGGAAGAAGAAAGAGGAGAAGGAGGAAGGGGGAAAGGAAGAAGAAGAGGAGGAGGGGGTGGAGAAGAAGAAGATGATGAAAAAGAAGAAGAGGAGGGGAAGGAGAAGAAGAAGAAGAAGAGGAGGAGGAGGAGAGGAAGAAGAGAAGAAGAAAGAGGAGGAGTGGAAAGGGGGAAGAGGAAGAAGAGGAGGAGAAGAAGAAGAAGAATTGGAAGAAGAAGTAGAAGAGAAGGAGAGGAGGAGGAGAAGAAGAAGAGGAGGAGGGGAAGAAGAAAGAGGAGAAGGAGAGAGGGGGAAAAGGAAATAGAAGAAGAAGAAGGAGAAGGAGAAGGAGAAGGAGAAGGAGAATCTGAACCAGGCCAAAGAAAAGCAGAAGAGCTGGAAGGTTTAGGATGCAGCAGGCAAATCATTTAAGCTTCCTGCCAGGGTAAGTCCTACTGGGAAACCGATCAACCTGCCTTGGCGAAGACCACAAGCGTTTGATGCTGGAATTTGAATATTACCATAGATTTATAACCCACTCCGAGCTTGAGACACCAGCGAGGTGATAATATTTCCTCTTTTTTCGGTTCAAAAACAAATCTGAGCTGATTTGCAGGAGAAAGGGGGCCCTACCACATCAAGGTAAAAAGTCCTGTTTTCCAAATCTCTCAATCGCGACCATGGAGAAAGGCTGCTGGAGCTCTCCAACAGTATCCAGACAGAGAGAGACTGTTTCCTCTGCAATTTTTTTTAAAGCATAATTGCTTCCCAGCAGGTCTTCAAATGTTCATTTTTTTCATATGGAAGAAGAAGGCTTCATCGCTAGCTCACCAAAGCTCAGGAAGAAGCTTTGGAACGCACCTGGAAAGCCACGGCAAATAAATTTCGACAACCCCACATTCCGGTTGGGAAGGGACCACCCAGCTTCTTCCAATGAGGAGTCAGAACCACTTAGAGTCGACCTCTCTTGAAAGGAACACGGATATCAGTGAGTGTTGTGGCCCACCAGCGGCCAGTGAGGAAGGTTCTGAGTCTGGGGAAGTCTCTGAGGAGGGCTCTGCGTCGGAGGCCGAGAGGGGGCCAGAGCCATCTGACAGTTATCGGCTGCCTTCAGAGTCAGACATCAGTGAGGCAGAAGAACAGCTGGAGCCTGTTCCCAGTGTGTGCATGTGCAGAATTGCCAGATGAAGGGAACAGCTAAAGAACAGGGGTCAACTTGGGAGTAAGGTCACAGGTGGACAGTGAATGGCCCCTCCCAGAGGAAATAAAAGAGGAGCCAAAGGGGAGTGGAGTTTGCAGGAGACAATTAGTTCACTTCATTGGTTTGTGACTCTCCGAGGCTCCTTGCCAGGTTTTGCAGATATCGGTCTGGCAGCTCTCCAAGCCAGAGAAGGTCTGTGACTGCGAATCCTCCCTCGAAAGACTTTGCTGGAGGTGAATGAGCAGAATTCACAGTCAAAAAAGAAAAGGGTTTTTTGTCGGGATGGAGTTTGCTTCAGTCTCTTGGGAAGCCTCGGTCAGAACATCCAGATTTTTGGATTTTTGGATACTGTTGTGGCCCGCCAGCAGCCAGCAGAACTGGCAGCCAAATTGGACAGTGAGGAGGATTGGGGAGGAACATGGGCCAGTCCTGGAGTCTGGGGAAGGCTCTGATGAGGGCTCTGTGTCAGAGGCAGAGATGGGGCTAGAGCCCTATGCCAGTTATCAGCTGCCTTCAGAGACATCAGTGAGGCAGAAGAACAGCTGGAGCCTGTTCCCAGTGTGTGCAGGCGCAGAGTGTCCAGATGAAGGGAGCAGCTAAAGAACAGGAGTCGACTTCACAGTAAGGCCACAGGTGGACGATGAATGGCCCCTCCCAGAGGGAATAAAAGAGGAGCGAAAGGGGAGTGGAGTTTGCAGGAGGCTATCAGTTCGTTCCTGCATTCTTGCCAAGTATGGCAGCATCTGAAAGATATCGGCCTGGCCACTTTCCAAGCCTGATCAAGGTCGGCAATTGTGAACTACACTATATTGCCAATTGCTCACCACTGATTCTGATTATGTGGATAGGTGAGCGAATATTTTTGGCAATATAGGGTATCTTGAAAGATGGTGGGAGAGGAAAGACTTTGCTGGAGAGGAATTTACAGTCAATTCAATAAAAAGGGTTTATCGGGATGAGGACCCGGCTTCGTGCTGCTAGGGAAGCCTTGGTCAGAACAGTGAAGAAGGGCATAATGGGTGGTGAAAGTAAACCTAAAGATTTGCACGAGATCCCGTCCTGCAACATTTCTGTCCTTTTGCTGCAAAGAAGAACCTCCAACGGGAGAAAAGGAAAACCAGTTTTAGCACACAGAAGTTAGGGCTGAAGCAATGAATCGAATCGCCTGGAAGGAGGTGAGTAAATTCAGAGACCTCCCACTGGCCAGATCTGGTTTCAAACCCAAGGTCCAGTTTGGGGCTTTTGGGGGCCAACCCCACAGCAGGAAGCTGGCAAGGGTAGAAAAAAAGACTTCCTGGAATAACTGGGAGCTAAAGTGTTGCTGAAAAACTCAACCGGGAAGGTTTTGATATGGACAGGCAAATAGACGGAGAGAGAGGGAGGGAGGGAAGAAAGAAGTAAAGGGAGGAAGGGACAAAGGAAGGAAGGAAGGAAGGAAGAAGGAGGGAGGGAGGGATGAAGGAAAGGGAGGGAAGGTGGAAGGAACTTGGAGGGAGGGAGGAAAGAGGGAGGGAGGAAGGAAAGAAAAAAGTGAGGGACAAAGGAAGGAGGGAGAGAGGGATGAAGGAAGGAAGAAGAGGGAGGAAAGGACTGAAAGAAGAAAGGAAGGAAGGAAGGAAGGAAGGAAGGACTTGAAGGGTTGGAGGAAGGAAATTCTAAACATCACACATAAAGGAAGCCAAAGAAGTTTTATGGGGACAAGGGAAGAAAGATTTCAGCACCTTCCTAATCCACGGCCCACCCAGCTGGTTTTTGCAGCCAATGCAGAATTTAAAAAACCCGGTCTGATTTGTTCCGGCGCGCTTTCAACCAAAGCCACATTTCCCACTCAAGGCTGACAGTAAAGATCCACTGAAAAGCAAAGAAAGCATTTGTGTGTGTGAATGAGTGTACAAGTGTGTGTGTGTGTGTCCCCTGTGAGAAGAATCAAAACCCAAACGGCAAAGATCTCCTCTCCTTCTTTCCCGGAGCGGGGGAAGGTCTCCCTTCTCGAGCTGCTCATTTAAGTCCAACCTTGGAACTGTGCCGACACAGAAGACGGAGGTCACCTAGAGAGGTCAGCAGAGGTGGAAATAATCTATGGACCTCCTCCCTTGTGGGGTTAAATGGCCCGGCCTGTTTGTATTCAGGGAGGGCCACATGGCTCCTGCCAACAAGGCCAAAGGTCAACCATCCCTTTCCCCTTTCTTCTTCCCGATGACCCTCTTCATCGTCGTCTGAAGCTGGCGACTAATGAGAACCCAAAGGAGGATCTTACCTCTGCTCCGCGGGGCTGTAGGTCTGCCCGCTCCGGCAGCTGCTGACAGCGATGGGGTCGAAATTCTGGAAGGAGCGCAAGGCCACCCCGGAGATGGCCACATACTGAGATCTGAAGGTGACGAGGATGGCCCGAGTCCGGTAGAAACGCTGGCTGAGGTCATGGACAACTGGGATAATCAAAGGGTTTTTGCGGCAGCTCAAACCGTGCTCCCCTGGGGGGGGGTAGGTTGGGGGTGGTGATGAGAGGGAGAAGGGTTAGATAAAAGAAAAAGAGAGAAGGGTCAGGGTTGGTGGGAAAGAGAAAAAAGATTGAGGAGGGTCTTTTAATTGGGCAGAAGAAGGTAAGTGGAAAGGAGGAGTACAACAATGCTTGAGGAGGGGGCTGGACTATCTGTCAACTATCAATCATCTCAATCATCAAACATCAATCAAACTAACAATTATCTCTCTCTCTCCCTCTCTCTCTCTTGTATCTATCTATCTATCTCTATCTATCTATCTATCTATCTATCTATCTATCTATCATCTATATCTATCATCTATATCTATATCTATATCTATATCTATATCTATATCTATATCTATATCTATCTATACCTATATATCTATACATCTATTATATCTATATCTATATCTATATATATCTATATCTATATATCCATCTATCCATCCATCCATCCATCCATCCATCCATCCATCCATCCATCCATCCATCCATCCATCCATCTATCTATCTATCTATCTATCTATCTATCTATCTATCTATCTATCTACTATATCTATCTACTATCTGTCTATATGTCTATTTGTATCTATTATCTATCTACCATCTATTTATCTACCTATATCATCTTTCTGTCTGTGCCTATCATCATCTATCCATCCATCCATCCATCCATCCATCCATCCATCCATCCATCATACAACATCTATCTATATCCATCCAATCATCCATCCACCCATGTATCCACCTATCATATAACATATATCTATCTATATCCATCCATCCATCCCTCCTTCCATCCATCCATCCATCACTCTCTCTCATATCTATCATCTAACATCCATCCATCATCCATCCATCATCCATCCATATCTATCTATCATCTATCTATATCATCTCTATCTCTTCTCTGTCTGTCTGTCTATCTATCTATCATCTATCTATATCATCTCTATCTCTTCTCTGTCTGTCTGTCTGTCTATCTATCATCTATCTATCTATCTATCTATCTATCTATCTATCTATCTATCTATCTATCTATCTATCTATCTATCTATCCTATCTATCACATCTACTCCAAGGTCCCTTCCAACTCTGTTATTCTGTTATCCTTAGAAATCCATTGGATCTTTACTGAATAGGATTCTAACATTGCAAGAGATCCGAGCCACATACTTGGCATCGTATTAAATGCCACCCAGTGGGAATCCAGGGTTGTCAGCTCAGCTTTGTGCTTATCGGCCCCTGAATTAAAATCAACAATAAACACGTAGAAACATAGAAAGAATCAATGAAAATTGTTTTCCCACCCAAATGAGCTGGTGAAACTCCATGAAATTAACCTGCTGCTGATTTTTGCGTGTCTAATTTTTTCTTTTAAATCTTCCTGTTCTCTGGCCTATTCCAAGGGGAAGTTTAAAAAAAACAAAACACCAACATTTTATTTCATGTTGTGTTATAACTGAGCTAGCCTTCTCACCGAGATCGTGACTTTGGTTTTTAGTGTCCACCAGCTGCACGAAAATGGACTCTTGTTTCTGGTCAAGGTCCATCTCCAGCCATGTCCCATCTGTTACTAAGTGGATAATCACAGCAGTGGCTACCATGGGTTGGGTATAGAAAGCCTATGGAGAGAGAAAGAGGGGATCAGTTCTCACTTAAACATAACACAACCATTCATGTTATTAAACATAACGTTAAAATTAAATGTATCAATTTAATGTGTTATTTTAATTTATTAAAATAAAACTACTATGCACAGCCATTAATGGTCCAAGACTACCTGGAGCTACGCCACCTTCGGTCTGACCTAAGCGTAGTACACAAAATTGTCTGCTACAACGTCCTACATGTCAATGACTACGTCAGCTTCAACCTCAATAATATTTGGGCAAACAATCGATAGGAACTCAAGATAAACCGCTCCAAACTCGATTGCAGAAAATACGACTTCAGCCACAGAGTGGTCAACGCCTGGAATGCTCTACCTGACTCCGTTGTTATTTCCTCAAACCCCCAAAACTTCAACTTTAAATTGTCCACTGTGGACCTCACCCCATTCCTCAGAGGTCCGTAAAGGGAGCGTGCATAAGCGCACCAGCGTGCCTTCCGTCCCTGTCCTACTGTCCCCATTTATCTGTACTCATTTCCTTTGTTCATGCCCATGTTTATACTTATACCTGTTATCTCGCGCCTGTTTGACAAACTAACTAAATAAAATAAAATAAATAAATAAAGTTGGAAGCTTCAGCACAGGTTGTCTGTTGAAGGCTTGAATTTCAATCCCTTGAGGGCAATGGATAAGAGGGGGAAGACCTTTAACTAGTAAGGAGAAGTTACCACTCTTGGTGAACCTCCAAAACTAAGATTCTTAGCAACCTTCATCTAACACCCACCCATGAGGCCTGCTGAGAACTATCCAGAGGTCCCTCACAATCTTTAACCAGAATCTGATATATTACATTTCTTTATGATATATCTCTGTTTCAAAGCCAAAGAGCCAGCGCTGTCCGAAGACGTCTCCGTGGTCATGTGGCCGGCATGACTCAGCGCCAAAGGCGTACGGGACGCTGTTCCCTTCACACCAAAGGTGGTTCCTATTTTTCTACTTGCATTTTTTAATGTGCTTTCGAACTGCTAGGTTGGCAGAAGCTGGGGCAAGTCACAGGTGCTCACTCCGTTACGCGGCACTGGGGATTCGAACCACCGAACTGCCGACCTTTCTGATTGACAAGCTCAGCATCTTAGCCACGAAGCCACTGCATTGCATATTTATAAATTATACATAAACATTTATAAAAATACATTTATCATATTTATAAATTATAAATATAAATTGCATTGCATATTTACCTTCAGCCAGAAAACGGTGTGAGTATGGTTGGCAGTGCAGGGGTACCATGCGTATTGGGCCATAGCATCATTGAAGTCATACTCCTTGGTCCGGCACATCTGATAAAAAGAAGAACATTACGTCCAGTTGGAGGGGGGGGAGTGTACATAAAATCCGTGCAACCAGTGGATGCAACTTATGTGTTGACCGATAGGCTTGTACGGAGTCTAGAACAAACTTGTTGTGGGCAACTTGCTGTAGGACAACTTGCCGCATGAGAATTCAATGCTGTATTAATCCTTTCATTCAGATACAGTTGAAGAGCCATGGTGGGTCAGTGGTTAGAATGCAGTAATGCAGGCTAAACTCTGCTCACTGCAAGGAGTTCGATCCAGACTGGCTCAAGGTTGACTTCTTTTCTCCCTCCCTCCCTCCCTCCCTCCCTCCCTCCCTTCTGTGGTGGTGCAATGGTTAGAATGTAGTATAGCAGGCTAAACTCTGCTCACTGCCAGGAGTTCGATCCTTACTGACTCAAGGTTGACTTCCTTCCTTCCTTCCTTCCTTCCTTCTGTGGTGGCACAGTGGTTAGAATGCAGTATAGCAGGCTAAACTCTGCTCACTGCCAGGAGTTTGATCTCAACTGGCTCAAGATTGACTCAGCCTTCTACCTTTCTGAAGTCAGTAAAATGAGGACCCAGATTGTTGGGGGCAAGAGGCTGACACTGTAAACTGCTTAGAGAGGGCTGTAAAAGCACTGTGAAGCGGTATATAAGTCTAAGTGCTTTTGTTATTCTATTCTATTCTATTCCATTCCATGCCACTCCACTCCACTCCACTCTATTCCTATTCCTATTCCTATTCCTATTCCTATTCCTATTCCTATTCCTATCCTATTCCATTCCATCCCATCCCATTCCACCCCACTCCACTCCACCATACCCTACTCTACCCTATTCTGAGCTGTGGCAGCACAGTGGCTAGAATGCAGTACTGCAGGCAAACTCTGCCTACTGCCAGGTGTTCGATCCTGACCGGCTCAAGGTTGACTCAGCCTTCCATCCTTCCAAGGTGGGTCAAACGAGGACCCAAATTATTGGGGGCAATATTGTGACTCTGTAAACCACTTAAGCGAGGGCTGTAAAAGCAACATGAAGCGGTAGATAAGTCTAAGTGCTATTTCTATCATTCCGTAGCCCTTCAACCGGCTGCGAAGGAGAGAAAGCTTTTTTGGAGGAGACGCTGTGAACTCCCATGGTGGCAAACATGGAAAAGGAATCCCGCAGAACTTCAAGTCAGAATGATTTCCTTACATCCACACAGATATATTCTTTTTTTTTTTTAACCAAAAAATAAATTCAAGTATTCGGAGCACGGAGCAGCTAAACTTGGCCAAAAGTGAAGTCATGATTTCTCTCATTTAAATCCCCTCCAAAAGAGAGAGAGAGAGAGAGAGAGAGAGAGAGAGAATGGGGGGGGGGAAGAATCCGTGGGCAAAACATAAATCAGGTTTAATGGGTTGGAAAAAGTTTTTCAGTTTTGTTAAATATATATATATATATAAATGGAAGGGGGGTGGGAAGGGGGGGGGAGAAAGAAAATCCAAAGCGGGACAGAATTTTGCCGAGACTTGCCAATGGATTGTGTTACATTTTACAGCAAGGCAAGATTTTTTTTTTTTTACATAAATTATCTTTGGCGTTTGAAATTCATTCCAGCAATTTGACATGTATCATTTTCAACAGCCTGTCTTGGTGGAATGGGATTGGGGAGGGGGGGGAGGATGGAGGGAGGGAGGGGAGGACTGGTTTTGATTTCAATACCTCTCCCAGTTATGGGACCCATCCTTGCCCACATCTGCAATTTATACAGCCACGGGGGCTCACCGAGACCGATGGCGCACCCCTGGTTCCACATCCCACCCCCCCGCAAACCCTTGCAGTGTGCCTCTCCTCTCCGTTTCCTCTGACACCCCCCCCCCATCCCACCCCCAAGACAGACCGAGGGGAACAGAACTGGGAGGAATGGAGTTTGGCACCCGTCACCTGTCGCTGAATGGATGAGTGAGAACTTGCTTTTAAAAGCTGACCCCCCAGCCTGGGCTGAAAAAAGTTGATCGGAGCCCAAAACAAACCAAGGGGTGAGCTCCAGGAAAGCTCCATTCGTTTAAAATAGAGAGGTTTCCATATTATGTTATTTTATTCTCTCTCTCTCTCTCTCTCTCTCTCTCTCTCTCTCTTTCTCTCTCTCTCTGTCTCTCTTTCTCTCTCTTTCTCTATGCTCTTTCCTCTCCTCTCTCCTCTT
>NW_022473641.1:0-63173 GCF_009769535.1 Thamnophis elegans
AGCAAGGGAGAAGTACTATTCCAAAAAAAGTGGGAGGAGGGAGAAATGCAGAAGATCTTGCAATCCCTGATGGTAATACCTCTTCTGCAGAGGTGGCATTCAGCCAGTTCTGGCAGGTCCTGGAGAACCGGTAGTGGAAATTTTGAGAGTGGGAAGGGATTGGGGATTTTGCAGTATCCTTCCCCTGCCACACCACAAAGCCACACCCACAAAACTGGGAGTCAAAACTTTGAATGCCACCACTGCTCTTCAGAGAGGGAAGACAAAGGAAGCCTCCTTCCAGATTCTACTGGTGGAAGCAGGCTGGGTATTATTAACCGTACACCTAATTCAATCCTCTCTTATCAGAAGTGTTATAATCTGAGACTCCAGAAATGCATATGCCTCCTCGAACCTGGTAGGTGGCTGAGAATATATATTCTCTCTCTCTCTACTACCTACGTACTGTATTTCTCTCTCTTTCTCTCACTCTCTACCCTCTATTTACCTACCTACTTTTTTAAACATTTGCCTCTCCAAAACATTGGTGCGTCTTATACTCCGGTGTGTCTTATATTCTGAAAAATACGGTATATGAAAAGGGAAGAAAAAGAAACAAAAAAGAAAACAACCTGTATGTACATATGAGGTATACTGATACCGAGTGTTGTAAAGATGAAAATTGTAATATAAAATAAAGAAACTTGCTTAATATTTTTTTTAAAAAAATCCTCGTTTCTAGTAATTTAGGGGCATTTCTTGATGACAAGGGAGTTCATAATAAGATTTTTAGGATTATTAATCAGATAACAAACAAAAATATCAAAGGTTTGTGCAAGGATGGTGTACCAGGACAGTGTGTTCTGGAACCTTTTATGTTCAGACGATTAGGGGTTTATTGTAACCTTAGACGCGGGCAGATATTTTGTAATTCCTTGAATAATGAGTTGCATAATGAGAGAAAGCGAGAGTAAGTAGGGAGGAAGAGGACAGCACGTAATCCATTGCTGCTAGGCTAAGCAGATATTCTCTACCAGTTAAATATTTGACCCAATTTCTTCCGCGTTTGAAATAGAAATCAGATGAATGTCATTGCGTATGAAAAGATGCAGAAGGAAAATAAGGTGGAGCCTTAAGCTTCTCTGTTAATGTGTTCTAGTTTATTTAGTGCATCGCATAAAATTGGAGGTCTTATTTACAATCACTGGGAACATCATTTCCGTAACTTTTCCTGAGCCTCCTTCTCGGTCAGATCCAATTTGAACTGAGCTGTTTTGCTAACTCTTTCTCATGGTGGCTGCTTACCTCTAACAACTGCTTCCTGTTGGGGTCCTAAGAAGCCCAGTCAGGCAGGCAAGGAATGGCGGGGAGGGGAGAGTAGAAGCTGGCGAGGAACCCCTTGATGTGAATGACATTGACTTGGCCACCCACCCAGTCACATGACCACCTAGCCACGCCCTGGTCATTAGGCAGATCATATTACTGGTTTGCGGGATTCAAAATTATGAATTTAGTGGTCCCTGAGGTTCAAAAGGTTGCTGGCCCCTGCCTTATAGAGCCGGTGGCGCAGTGGTTAGGGTGCAGTACTGCAGGCCACTTCAGCTGACTGTTACCCACAGTTCAGTGGTTCTAATCTCACCGGCTCAAGGTTGACTCAGCCTTCCATCCTTCAGAGGTGGGTAAAATGAGGACCCGGATTGTTGTTGGGGGCGATATGCTGACTCTGTAAACCGCTTAGAGAGGGCTGAAAGCCCTATGAAGCGGTATATAAGTCGAACTGCTATTGCTGTTGCTATTCCCAGAGACAGATGGCTCTGGCCCTGCTGGTTTTTTGTTTTTTTTGGTAGGGATGTCCTTTGGAAAGTTGGACCAGGAGGTTAAGCAAGCCTGATATCTATGGAGATTTTAGTCATCCAGCATGATTGTCCCAAAGGTGCTTTTTTCAAAAGGCAACCGCACTTTCTGTAGACATGCAAAACATCTCCAAAGAAAAATAGGCTTTTCAAGCAGAGGGGTGACCTGCGGGAGTGCAAGGCCAGGTACAAACCAGTGGTGGGTTTCAAAACTTTGTTCGAACCTACTCTGTGGGTGTGGCCTCCTTTGTGGGAGTGCTTGCCACCCATGTGACCGGAGGGAGTGGCTTGTTTGTTTGTGTCTCGTCTTCAACCTGTCCAGAATGCGGCTGCGCAGGTTATCGTGGGGACACCTAGGTGCTCCCATGTTGCAACTCTTTTAGGCGGCCTGCACTGGTTGCCGGTTGTCTTCCCGGGTGCGATTCAAGTACTAATTATGACCTTTTTAAAGCGCTCCATGGGCTTAGGTCCCAGGGTACCTGCGAGACCACTACTGCCACCGGTAGCCTCCCATCGTCCAGTGTCGATCCCACAGAGGTGGCCTCCTCAGGGTGCCGTCGGCCCAGACGTGTTGGCTAGTGGCCCCAGGGGGTCCTTCTCTGTGAAGCGCCTTCCCTCTGGAATGCGCTGCCCCCGGAAGCTTCGCATAATCCCCAACCTCCGGTCCTTCCGACGCGCCCTAAAAAGTTGGCTTTTCCAGCAAGCCAGCCTTGCCTGAACAAAACAAAATAAATTATTGATCACTGTTAATTTTAATTCGATTTTTTTTTTTAAAAAAAATGTCATTGTCAATTTTTAATTCGGGTTTGGGGATATTGTATTTATTTCTTTAAAACTTTTGTACTGTGTTTCTTTTAATGTGTACACCGTCATGAGTCCTTGGGAGAAGGGCGGCATATAAATCTAATAAACAAACAAACAAACAAACAACATAAACAACACGCAATGTTCTGATTGCACCACAAACGCAGTAGTCATCCTTACCTTTCACAGAGGCACTGGGTTTTATAAATAGGAGCATGATAGTGTAGAATAATCCTATCCAAGGACCAGTGGTGGGTTTCAAACTTTTTGGAACCTCTTCTGCTAGGTGTGGCCTGCTTTCCGGGTCCACTGGTTGAACTTCTTCTAACCGGTTTTGGTAGATTTGACGAACCGGTTCTACCGGATAGGTGTGAACTGGTAGGAACCCACCTCTGGTACCAACGCCTGGAGGCTCAGCAGACTGAGATGGTCAGTCAGTTCCAGGCCATGATGCAGTCCTACTGGAACGAGGCCCACCGGCTCTTCGGCACCAGTGGTGCTTCCCTCCGGCCTTTGCCCAAAGCTCCTCACCAGGAGGCTGAAGCAGACTCCAAGCCGGAATTTCTCCTCGCCTCCGATCCACACAAAAAGACCCCAAAGGGGGAGACTCTCTACGGCAACACAAACTTTCATTGCACATATCCAGCCAGGGGCTGCGTTGAGGACCCCTGATTTAGTGCATAATAAAAAAGGCAAAGAGGTAGGGGAAGAAGAAAGAGGTAAGGAGAGGTGCGTGGAAGGGAGAGAAAGAGAAGGAGAGGAGGGAGGAAGAGAGAGAAAGAGAAGGAGAGAGGGTAGGAAGGAGAAGAAAGAGGGTAGAAGAGGGGAGAGGTAAGGGAAGGAAGAAGGGGAAGGAGAGGAGGAAGGAAGGAAGTAGAGAAGGAAGGGAGGGAGAAAAGAAAGAGAAAATAAGGTGGTGTCATCAGCAGGTGCGAAGGATGGTAAACAAAGCATTTCAAACTATACCTTATAACCTTCAAATGGAATAATAATAATATAAGAAGGCAAAGAAAAAGAATAACTATGTGAATGTATATCTATAACTGTAAGAGAATGAATGACAGTAAAAATATAAAGCACAATATAGGTAAATAATATTGGTCATAAGTAGCTAAGTATAATAAATAAAGAATTTACATAAAAATGGATAACGAATAACGAGATTATGAACACAAGATAGAAATGTATAGAAGGGAAAACACCAACTGCAAAGAAAACCGATTCGGAACTGCGGTATGATATACGATGGAACTTATTGTTCCTATGTTGTTTTTAAGTCATGTGTTTGTTTCTGTTGACGTGCTTATGAGTTTAAAATAAAAATTAATACAAAAAAAAGCAATAATTTTCTGTGGACCCCCCAAAATTTTTCATGGACCACTAGTGGTGACTGCCTTCTATAGGGAAGATTCCGTAGTGTAGAAGGGTCACCTTTGTGAGATTAGGAAACAGATACAACAGTGACTACTGGAACTGCACAACTGTATATTAACAAAATCTTTAATTTCTTTCCCACCTGTCATCTTTTCCAATTGAAGTTGACATTTGCTTAACTGTACCTGCATTCCTCCTTCAAGGTCATCTCTGACTCCTCTACAAAGGCATAACTTCTAGATCCCACAAGGTGCACTTCCTAATCGGAGGGACCTGGAGCTTTCCAGACCAGAGGTAACAGTCACATAAGATAAAGAAGACACAGATAGAAAGAGACAGAGATAAAGTTTAAAGGAAATTAGTTCTAGCAATGAGGAGGAGATGGTGGGATTCAGGCAGTTCACACCACTTTGGAGAACCGGTTGTGAATTTTCTGAGCAGTTTGGTGAACTGGTTGTTGGAATAAATCATTAGGGCAGAGACCGTTTGTTAAATTATTTGAATCCTACCACTGGATGTGGGGGGAGATAAAATGATTAACTCAGCCCTGGGAAATATTGTGAGAAAAAAGTGTCCAGAACATCCCCACTTTGACTGTTGTCCTTTAAAAGAGGTAGTGGAAGCAGAAGTGGGTTCCTACCGGTTCGCACCAGTTTGGTAGAACCGGTTCGTCAAATCTACCGAACCGGTTAGAAGAGGTTCCACCAGTGGACACGGAAAGCAGGCCACACCTACAGAAGAGGTCCAAAAATTTTTGAAACCCACCACTGAGTGGAAGCCTTGGATTCTGGCAGGGGAGGAAGGGTGGGGTTAAGTAAAAAGTCACTATTGGTTTCTGGCTCTCATGCCTCAATGTGAATTGTTAGGGTGAGTTCAGTAGCAGAATTCGTATAGTTCTCCAGTTACTTTTGGGGAAAAAAGTACTTTTGGGGAATTTCTGGGAATTGAAGTCTGCATGTCTTAAAATGATCAAGGTAGAGGTAAACTATGTTAAGTAAGGAAATGATGATCCCAATGATTGGAAATAGGACCTCCACTCTTATGCATGTGCACAGCATAAATAAACTAGAACACATTAACAGAGAAGCTTATGCTCCACTATATTTCCGTTGTGACTCAGCAGCAGCTTGCTGTTGAGTTGCGTCGGATGCAGCAATAATGAGCAGCTGTTGCTCGTTAGGGTCGTCTTCTGCAGAGAAAAGACGGATGGTGCCACGCCTTAGTTGCAGAAGGTCAACGTTCATGGTTCGTCGTTCGTCGTGTGTGGTTCATCGTTTTGAGATTCAAAGAGGCACTTGATAAGTGATTTGCTTTCTGTAAAACCTAATTCAAAGAGGCACTTGGATAAGTGATTTGCTTTCTGTAAACCTGGTTTGCTGTAAGAGCGTTTTGTTTTTGCTTTTGCTATGTAACTTTTTGCCAGAGACTTCATCTACGTTTATTTTTGGGCTCGCAGCCAGCTTGAGCCAAGATTGATAAAGATATTTCCTTTGAAGGTCTGTCTGACTGTCGTTTGTGAACAAGCAAGGAGCGGGGTCAGAACAATTTTCCTTCTGCATCTTTTCATACGCAATGACATTCATCTGATTTCTATTGTTCAAATGCGGAAGAAATTGGGTCAATTATTTAACTGGAGAGAATATCTGCTTAGCCTAGCAACAAGTGGAATACGTGCTGGTCCTCTTCCTTCCTACTTATGTCTCTTTCTCTCATTATGCAGCTTATTATTCAAGGAATTACAAAATATCTGCCTGCGTCTAAGGGTTACAATAACCTCCCTAATTGTCTCAACATAAAAGGTTCCAGAACACACTGTCCTGGTACTTAACACCATCCTTGCACAAAGCTTTGATATTTTGTGTTGCTTATCTGAATTATAATCATAAAAATCTTATTATGAACTCCCTTGTCATCAAGAAATGCCCCTAAATTACCAGAAGCAAACAGAGGATTTTTTTAAAAAAAAAATATTAAGCAAGGTTCTTTATTTTAATATTACAATTTTCATCTTTACAACACTTCGGTATCAGTATGCCTCATATGTACATACAGGTTGTTTTTTTAAATTCTGGCCGCTGTTATTATATGTAGCATTATGTATTATTTTTTTATTATAATTTCCCTATTAGTATGCCTAGCCAAAATAGCTCCAGTTTTTAACTCTATTTTGTTGTTTGGTTATTTCCTCCAGCCACTTTCTTTCTTTCTCTTTTCTTTCTTTTTTTCTTTCTTTCTTCTTTCTTTCTTTTCTTTCTTTCTTTCTTCTTTCTCTTTTCTTTCTTTTCTCTTTCTTTTCTTTCTTTCTTTTTTGATGTTATTAAATTTTATTTTAAACAACCATCACACATCAACAAAAACAGACACATGACTTAAAACAACATAGGAACAATAAGTTCTATCGTATATCATACCGCAGTTCCGAATCGGTTTCTTTGCTGTTAGTGTTTTCCCTTCTATACATTTCTATCTTGCGTTTAATCTCCTTATTCGTTATCCATTTTTATGTACAATTCTATATTTATTTATACTTAGCTATTTATAACCAATATTGTTTACCTATTGTGCTTTATATTCTTACTGTCATTTATTCTCTTACATACAATTCTAGGTATGCATTCACATAGTTATTCTTTTTCTTTGCCATTCTTATACTTTTTTATTCCATTTAAAGGTTATAAGGTACAGTTTGGATTGCTTTGTTTCCATCCCTAGACACCTGTTGTAACACCACCTTATTTTCTCTTTCTTTTTCTTTTCTCTCCCTCCTTCCTTCTCTCCTTCCTCCTTCTCCTCTCCTTTCCCTTCTTTTTCCCTTCCTCTCCCCTACTCCTACCCTCTCTCTTCCCTTTCCTACCCTCTCTCCTTCCCTTTCTCTCCCTTCCTCCCTCCTCTCCTTCTCTTTCTAGCCACTTTCTTATTCTTATCCAATATTGCTTTCCTTCTGCGCATGTCCAACCATGTGGTAATAGTTCCCAGCTTCTGTTTCACCTTTCCAACATTTCACTGATCAAATTGGAAACATTTTTGCTATTCTTGCTGGGGTAAATGCCAACAATAAAACATTTATTAATTTTCTTCTTTGTATGCTTCCGACATTGTCAATTTATAATCCCCCCCCATTTTTCCCAATTCTCTAATTCTATGGTATAGCCGAAACTTTTTGCCCAAGTTATCATGGTATCTTTTACCGTTTCTTCTTCCATTTTGAATCTCAATAATTTTTTTCCTCTGTCCCCTGTAACATCTTATCTATCTTTTGTTGTTCTGTATAGAAACCTAGTTTTCTGCTCTTTTTTGTATCTTGCCTGGATTTGCATCAGGGGTGGGTTTCTCGCCCCGTTCCAACCGGTTCGGTTGGAACGGGGCCGGCGGCGTCCTTGTGCACGCGCGCAGTGCACGCATGCGTACTAGCGTCTGTGCGATGCTCCAGCTGCTCTGGAAGATCGCGCAGGCGCTGTATGCGTCCTGCGCATGTGTGGAAGCGCAGAACTCGTCAAAACCGGGTAAGAAACGGGCGGCGGGTGGACCCTTTCGGCGTTCCCGGAAGTTACTTACTTCCTGGGTTTCATCCGACCACCGGTTCGCCGGGGACCTGCCGCGAACCGCCTGAAACCCACCCCTGATTTTGCATGTAGGCCACCAATCTATGTCAATTCCCTGGTTTTTTAAATTCTTGTTTTCGTTTTTGATTTTCTTTTGTTTATTATATATTTTTATTTTCACAACAAACATACAAATCCTCCTTCTTTACATACTGTAGAAAGTGTATCAGTTGGTTACAAAAAGGCTTTTGTGCAATCTCTTCCACCGTCATCAAATATATTCTTCAGGGAGTCCATCTGGTACGGTGTTTTATTGGTTTTGTTGTTTGTTAACTGCCTCTTATTTCCATCATGGTTATTTTATTGTTGAACATTGTTCTCTTTGTGCCTGATATTTTGGTTAGACCTTCTTGTCTAAATATTGTTTATTATTATCTTCCGGTACACTTTCTTGGCTGTACAAGCTCTTAAAAATTGTTGAATTATGTTTTTTCTGGTGATGTAGGCCGTGATGGCAAACTTGTGGCACCTATGGATGAAAAATGACCCTACAGACAAACCGGAAGTGACCTTCCGGTTTGTTCATAGGGTCATTTTTTTGCCCTCCGGAGCCTCCAGGAAGCCTCCCGAAGGCCCCTGAAGCCTCCAGAGGGCCTCGGGGGCTGGCGGGGGGCAGGGGAGCTGTTTTCGTCCTCCCCAGGCTCCTACAAAGCCCTGGAGCCTGGGGCAGCAAATAAGCATGTCAAAAATGGGGGGGGGGAGCGCTGTCATTGTGCATGACGCTGGAGTCGTGCGCATAGCATTATGAGTGTGGTACGCCCGTGCACTCCCTCCTGCACTCCCCCCGCTTTTGGCATGTGAGCAAAAAAAAAGGTTCGCCATCACTGATGTAAGGTTTCTGCAATTGATGTATTATTTCCTCCTTTTTTTTTTAGTTTGTAGACCCTGGCTTATTTCGGGGAAACATTGTAGTATAACTATTTCTACTAGCATGGAATTTACTTGTGAGCTCTTTACCTCAGGACAGAGGTGGGTTCCTACCAGTTCGCACCTATTCGGTAGAACCAGTTCGTCAAATCTACCGAACCGGTCAGAAGAGGTTCCACCAGTGGACCCGGAAAGCAGGCCACACCCTACAGAAGAGTTCCAAAAATTTTTAAACCCAACCACTGGTCCCTTGGATTAGGATTATTCACACTATCATGCTCCTATTTATAAAACTCAGTGCCTCTGTGAAAGGTAAGGATGACTACTGCGTTTGTGCTGCATCAGAACATTCTGTGTGTTGAAGTTGTTTTAACGCAAACCAAAAGATGCCTTTTAAAAACAAGTTTACATCCTATTCGTATGCATGCCAGTGCTGTGTGTGAGGTAATTTAAGGTGGTTCTGACAAGTGTCGTCGGCATCTTCATATCCAGGTCACATGGGCAGCAAGCCACTCCCATCCGGTCACATGGGCGGCAAGCCACTCCCACAAAGGAGGCCACACCCACAGAGTAGGTTCGAAACAATTTTTGAAACCCACCCACTGCCTCAGGAATATTGTTTTTTTTATTGCTATCCAACCCAGAGCACCATAATACCACCATATTCAAAGGTGGGTGGGTGGGTCAAACATCAGCAAGAGGAAACTTGGAAATGTCGCTGTGCAAGCTCTACCCATTTTGTACTTGCACTGATGAGCCTCGTGGTTTTCAGGAACTCGCGACCGACAAGCAAAAGATTTCTCATGTACAAAACTAACAGGAGAAGATTAGGCGAAAACCATTTCTTTGCTTTTTTATTGGATTCATATCATACTTGGTGAGCCGGGTGATGCCATCGTTAAAAGTGTACCATTGCAGGCAAATCATGAGTCAATCCTGAAGGGCTCAAGATTGTCTCAGCCTTCCATCCTCCCCAAGGTCGAATTAAATGAGGACCCAGATTATAAACCGCCAATAGTGTGCTGTTAAGCATTCTGGAGCGGTATATAAAGCCTAAATGCTATGCTAACTTTTGTTCAGCTCCAGGCAAGGTACACCGCACTGCTTTTTCGCATTTCCACAACACAACAGCTGCTCTGCGAGAAGGTTGGAACAGGTTTCTTGAGTGTCATAAAAAGATCCACAATACTTATCTGATGGGAGGGTCAGACTGTTTCTACGGCTCCTTATAAAAAGCAGGCAAATCAGTCTTTAAAACGAGAAGCAAAGAGTCTGCTCAGAGTGAGCACCTGCCTGTAGGAAGATCCAATAAGTGAGTAAGTGGCATTCAAATCTTTTTTTTTTTTTAAAAAGAAAAGAAACTGGGGGATGCTGAAAACAGTTTTCAACTGTTTTCCCTACCGGTTCGGTGGGCATGGCTTGGTGGTCATGTAGCATTTCAACCCTGGATTTCATGGAACACAGTGTGATACCTTTCCGATGCACAACACAGGGGTGGGTTTCAGGCGGTTCGCGGCGGTCCCCGTGAACCGGTTGGTCGGCGAACCCAGAAGTAAGTAACTTCCGGGAACGCCGAAGGGTTCACCCTCCCCGCCCGCGTTTCTTACCCGGTTTTGACGAGTTCTGCGCTTCCACGCATGCGCAGGACGCATACAGCACCTGCGCGATCCTCCAAGAGCAGCTGGAGCATTGCACAGACGCTAGTACCCATGCGTGCACTGCGCGCGTGCACGAGGACGCTGCCAGCCCCGTTCCAACCGAACCGGTTGGAATGGGGCGAGAAACCCACCCCTGGCACAACATTTTAGTAGTGATGCGTTGGAGGAGAAGCAAGCAGTGGGGACAAGGGTCTCTCTGCTGAATATTAGAAATTAACATTTTGCATAGTAAATTTGGAGTCAGTCCAGTACAGCTGACAAAGTAAAGGGAGAAAAGAAAATCAAGCTGGCGTATAGTTTTCTTTCTCGAATTTTCTTTTTCCAGGTGTATTGCTTGCACCACCCTAACAACAGAATTGTGATGGTAAGTCAAGGATTACCTGTAATGGAGCATGAGCCACATGTGAACAAAATGATACATTAGGGCAGTTAGTTGGGCTAAATAATTTCCCTGCATCTTTGAGACAGCCAAAAAAAAAACCATGCCAGTGTAATTTCTGCTGTTTTCATCAAACTATTTTGATGAAAAAAGTATAAAGAGGCAAGTGAGCAATGCTGCTGTAACCGCTTTAATGCAGGCAAGCTAAGGAAAGCAATGCAATGGGCTTATCTGGCTTCGTTTGCCCCCCCACCGTATCCCATCTGGTAGGGGAAATCTCCCATCAATTGCAATGCTTAACAAGTCCCAAAAGGAGCTTCTTCAGGAGGCAACTGGACATTCTGGTTTTTCTTATGAAGATGTTTCACTTCTCACTCCCCACTCTCTCGGCCCTTCCGAAAGTCTATTAAGATTGGGCTGTTCCGGCAGCCTGGGGCTGTTGATCTTTGATTGAGCTCCAGCCCCACTAAGATTGAGTGCACGTTGTGTTCTTTTAATTCGCTTTGTCTTTGTATTTTAAATTCTTTTAATATTTTTAAATTGTTTTTATATAAGGCGCCCGGAGTCCTTCGGGATTGGGCGGCATACAAATCTATTAAACCTTAACCGTAACCATCTCTCAGGCTGGGGGGGTGAAATAATACGCCCCTCAGACAGGGTTCGCAATTTGGGAGTCCTCCTGGACCTACAGCTGACTTTAGAACATCATTTGTCGGCTGTGACCAGGGGGGCATTTGCCCAGGTTCGCCTGGTGCACCAATTGCGTCCCTACCTGAACCGGGAGGCTCTCGCAACAGTCACTCACGCCCTCGTGACCTCAAGACTGGACTACTGCAATGCGCTCTACATGGGGCAGCCCTTGAAGAGCATTCGGAGACTTCCGCTTGTCCAGAATGCAGCTGCGCGAGCGATTGTGGGTGCACCCCGGTACACCCACGTCACACCTATCCTCCGTGAGCTGCACTGGCTGCCTATTGGTCTCCGGATACGCTTCAAGGTGCTACTCGTCACTTATAAAGCCCTACATGGTATTGGACTTGGGTACTTGAGAGACCGCCTTCTACCAATTACCTCCCAAAGACCTATTAGATCCCACAGATTAGGCCTCCTCCAAATTCCATCTGCCGGCCAATGCCGGCTGTCAACCACTCGGAGGAGGGCCTTCTCTATGGCTGCTCCGGCCCTCTGGAACAATCTCCCTGTGGAGATCTGGACCCTCACCACCCTTCAGGCTTTCCGCAAAGCCGTCAAGCTGTTCCGACAGGCCTGGGGCTGATGAGTTCCCATCCCCACTCGAACTGTGTGGCTGTTGACTGTTTTTAAATTGTTTCCGTATTTTGTTTGCTCGCCTTTTGCTTTTTTTTTTGTATTATTCCCTTTCCTTTTGGTTTGTTAGCTGCCCTGAGTCCCTCCGGGAATAGGGCGGCATACAAGTGTAATAAACCTTGAACCTTGAACCTTAACCTCATCCAAGATGCTTCTTCAGCTTCTCATTCAAGAGCTGAAGAAGCTTCTTGGATGCGAAGCGAAACGTCTTCAAAGAAAACTAGAAAGTCCAGTTCTTTGTCCAGCCTCTTGAAGAAGCACCTTTGGAACAACCATGACTGGATGACTGAGAATCTCCATGGACAAATGCATAATTTCACCAGGAGGCAGGTTTTTAATAAGTGGAACATGAGTTCAACTGTGTCAGAATATGTTTCAGATTTGCACAGATGTTTTATGTGGGTGCATTTAAATGGACCACTCATCACTTATAACAGTTGATCATTGGGCTTCTTTGGAACAGGGATTTAATCAGTGGGAAATTCAAAAGTTTTCCCTACCGGTTCTGTGGGCGTGGCTTGGTAGTCATGTAGCATTTCAACTGTGGATTTAATGGAACACAGTGTGATACCTTTCTGATGCAGATCATTCGACGGCACGGGATAAAACACCATCAATATGCGGACGATACACAGTTGTATCTGTCCGCCCCGTGCCAACTCAGTGAGGCGGTTGACATGATGTGCCAGTGCCTGGAGGCTGTTAGGGTCTGGATGGGGGTTAACAAGCTTGTACTCAATCCAGACAAGACCGAGTGGCTGTTGTGTTTTCCTCCCAAAAACTGGTCAATATTCCATCACTCAGGCTGGGGGGGTGAAAACCTATGCCCCTCAGACAGGGCTCGCAACTTGGGGTCCTCCTGGATCCACAGCTGACTTTAGAACACCATTTGTTGGCTGTGACCAGGGGGGCATTTGCCCAGGTTCGCCTGGTGCACCAGTTGTGTCCCTACCTGGACCGGGTAGGCCACTCGCAACAGTCACTCACACGCCCTCGTGACCTCAAGACTGGACTACTGCAATGCACTCTACATGGGGCAGCCCTTGAAGAGTATTCGGAGACTTCAACTCATCCAGAACGCAGCTGCACGAGCGATTGTGGGTGCAACCTCGGTACACCCACGTTACACCTATCCTCCGCGAGCTGCACTGGTTACCGATCAGTCTCCGGATACGCTTCAAGTGGCTAGTCGTAACTTATAAAGCCCTTCATGGTATTGGATCTGGGTACTTGAGAGACCACCTGCTGCCAATTACCTCCCACAGACCCATTAATCTCACAGGGTTGGTCCTCCTCCGGTGCCATCTACCAGCCAATGCCACCTGGCTATTACCGGGGGAGGGCCTTCCTCTGTGGCAGCTCCGGCCCTCTGGAATGAACTCTCCGCAGGGATTCGGACCCTCCCCTCCCCTCCAGGCCTTCCGAAAAGCTGTCAAAACCTGGCTTTGTCGGCAGTCCTGGGTGAGAGTTCCCTCCCCTCTCGAATGTATGGTTGTGCGACGTTGCCTACTTTTATTATGTATTTTGTCGTTTATGTTCCCCTTTTTTCCCCCTTTGAATTGTTCGCCCGCCCTGAGTCCTCCCGGAGAAGGGCGGCATACAAATAATAAAATACAATACCATACCATACCATACCATGCACAACATTTAGTAGTGATGCAAATTCCTGTTCACAATGTACCCAGTGATTAGGAAATAGTCCTGGTTTCTTTAGGATTCACCCCCGCAAAAAACCTAGAATTCAGTTCTTTTTTAGATCCAACTTCAGAAATAGTATTTGACACTTAATACAAATACTTCCATTCACTATTATTTAAAACGCTGAGCTAGCAAGAGAAAAGCAAATACAGCAGAACCAACAACCTCAGTGCTGATAAGTATAGCAATAAAAAGGTATGCAAATTATTAGATATTGTCTTCCAAAGTACAATGTTACAGAATTCTAAGATTAAAAGGGGAAAAAAGATATGCTTTAATAACCAGACAAATCCTTGGTTGAAAAGGATTGTGCGTTGTGGGAAAGGACAGATCCATATTTAGCTCTTGTTCTGCTAGGTTGTGGCGTGTGACTGCGAGTTGCGTCCAATTCAATAAACATACCAGGTCTGCAAAAAAAAATTTTTTTGAGAGCTGTTTTGGTTATTCCATGTAATCTTTATGTTTTTGGTGCGCTGAATCTGACTTCCATTTTGTAATAGGACATCACGTTTCCTGACAATTTAGGTAACTGTTCTTTCCCCCCTTCACGGCTCTTAAGCAAACAGCAAGACAATAAACTTAAAAGGAAGTTCTTTATCAGTTCTCAGTTCAAACTGGCTTCGAGTCCCAAAATAACAGAAGACAGTCTCTTTCAAGCAATAACAGTAATACAAAACAACTCTTACAAGCAATGCACTTCTTCTCAAAGTCTCCACGAATCAGGGTTACATGAAACACCAAAGCACTTATCCAAGTGTATCAAGCAATGTTTGTACGAACCAAGGAACGCACGAAGGAATGTTGACTCCTGCGACTGGGGCGTGGCAGCATCCGTCCTTTTATCTCCAAACCTGACCCTACCAAGCCCCAGCTGCATAATGAATCTTGTATCCCGAAAAGACTCACAGCAGACATCTGCTGAGTCACAACAGGTAACTATGTTAAATAAGGCAATACCTCAAAATAAATGGAAATAGACGTATAAAATTAAAGTTTATTACAATATTTTCATGAAAATCCTTTTTTGAACTGAAATGAGCTCACCTACACACACTAAACTCGATTCTTCTTCCTTGTGAGGCTCCTCTTGGTGCATTTACACTTGTGAGTAGCATCTGGAATGTCTCTCTGAAGCATCCAACAGTAGTCTACCATCATGTAATGCTCCATTTTCCCTGGTATCTCCTTTCCATCTCTTTAATGTCTTGGTGGATCGTTTCACCTTGGTTCCTCACTCACAGCTCCCAAATTTTTCAGGAAAGTAGCCAAGGTGGGACTGGAGGAAATGCACTTTCAAACTCATCAGGCAACCTAAAGCTTGACATGCTTTCAGCATTCTTCCGATGATCTTTTTGTAGTGAGGATCTTGTTATTGCCTAAAAATTTCTGTACGACTTCTTTAAATGCAATCCACCCTTCTTTTTGAGGATCCGTCATGGTATTGACAAACTCTTGATCAACTATAAGCCTTCTAATGTCTGGTCCGACGAACACACCTTCCTTCAATTTTGCCTCCGACAGGCATGGAAACTTGGTGACCAAGTATTTGAAGCATTCTCCATCTCTTGGAAAGTGATTTTACGAATTGCTTCATCAATCCCAATTTATGTGGAGAGGTGGTAGAAGAAACTTTATGGGAAGGTACCAAAGTTTCTCAGAGGACATTTTTTTCACCGACTGTTAGCACCCTCGGCTGCCAACTCTTCTTGGTCCAGTGATTTGGTCGGTCCTCGACTGTCCCATACACACAGAAAACAAGGGTATTTGGTATACCCAGCTTGTTGCCCGAGCAGCATGCACAAGACCTTCAAGTTCCCACACACTTGCCAACCATGGTCTTCATATTTAAGTTTACGAAGAACCAATTCCAAGTTCTCGTAGGTTTCCTTCAAGTGTTCGAATGACCTACAGGTATGGAAGCGTAAAAACCGTTGCCCCTATGGAACGATCTTCCCTTGGAGATCCGGACCCTTACTACCCTTCCGGCTTCCGCAAAGCGACCAAGACCTGGCTGTTCCGGCAGGCCTGGGGCTGTTGATTTATCCAGCCCCATCCTAAGTTATGAATGTTTATTATTATTATTTATTAATTAGACTTATATACCGCTTCATAGGGCTTTCAGCCTCTCTAAGCGGTTTACAAATTCTTTAGCAAATTGAGTCAGCAACTTGCCCCCCACAGTCCGGGTCCTCATTTCACCCACCTCGGAAGGATGGAAGGCTGAGTCGACCTTGAGCCGGTGAGATTTGAACCGCTGAACTGCAGATCGCAATCAGCTGAAGTGGCCTGCAGTACTGCACCCTAACCACTGCGCACCTCGGCTCCTAGGTTGTTGTGGAATTTTTAATGTTGTTTTTTATTTTTTGTATGTCCCCCCTCCCTTTTTTACCTGTAAGCCGCCCTGAGTCTCTTTGAGAGTGGTGGCATACAAACTAACTAACTAACTAACTAACTAACTAAACTAACTAACTAACTAACTAACTAAATAAATAAATAAATAAATAAATAAGATATTCTATTGTGAAACAGAGGAATTCTTGTGAAATGCCTCTGGACTCGCTTGATTGTATTCATATCTGATATATAGTGTGGGTTTCCAGGCAGGTGAGCTGTATTCGAGGATTGGTCTGGGAAAGGTTTTGTATGCGCTAGTTAGCAGTACAATGTCGCCAGAGAAGAAGCTTTGCAAAATTGGGTTAACAACTCTTAATGCCTTTTTGACAATGCTGTTACAGTGAGCTCTGGGGCTTAGATCGTAAGAGATTATTACTTCTAGGTCAGATCATCAGATGAACTGCAGTGATCTGGAAAGATGGAGAACCGAAGTGGTGACAAGCAGCTTTATAAATAAAGCTATTGGGATATTGTATACATCCAATGTTCATTTTATTGCTTGAGAACCGAATGAACTCAAGAACGTACACAGGTTGCTTGCATTCCTGTAAGCAAAACCCTTAACTCACTGTTCCACAAAGACAGCATTTCAAATAGTCTCCCCATGACAATCATACAGATCAGTGACGTGCGGTCAGCTTTAGGGCTGGTGAGGCACTTTTTAGACTTGTGGACTTCAACTCCCAGAATTCCACAGCCAGGCATGCTCAGTTCCGATTTAAAGCGACAGCATTTTTCCCCCTTGCAAAATAAGTTTTCCCATTCTTTTTCTTCTCCCTCCCCCTCCTTCCTCCCTCTCTCCCTCCCTCCCCCCTCTCTCAAACAGATACATGCACACAGAGAAGTTGGATCCCTCTCTCACTCACTCACTCTCAAACACAAACACAGAAGTTGGATTGGATATATTTTCCAAAGTCTTGAAAGCAGCTCCTCTGCCATACCCCTCCTTCCCTGCTGCCTTCCGATCAAACTTTTTGAATTCCTCCCCCTCCCCACACGCACCTTTTCCAGCTGTTTCAGAGACGATTTCAACTCTGCTTCTGCCTGCCTGCCCTGCCCTCCCCTCATGAAAGGCCAGAGCTCTGAGTCAGACTGAGCTAGTTGCTCCCAGAGAATTCTAAAAAGCCTCTAAAAATGCCCTCTACAGGAGGCGAGAGAATACGTGCCTCATTTGCATAAGGAATTTTTTGCTTGT
This sequence comes from Thamnophis elegans, assembly GCF_009769535.1. NCBI lineage: Eukaryota > Metazoa > Chordata > Lepidosauria > Squamata > Natricidae > Thamnophis > Thamnophis elegans. The sequence goes on from NW_022473641.1 coordinate 17,130, forward strand.
TAACCCTTGCTTAACTCTTAAAAGGCGAAAAATTCCTTATGCAAAAGAGGCCCTAGTTCTCTGGCCTCCTCCTATGGTTAACACTAAGCACTGTTCCAAGTCACTGTGAATCTGGCAGCAACTACCTTGGCTTTAATTATTTTTAAAAAATTCTTTAAAATTCTTTCCTTTCCTCATGACTGGTGAGGCCACGCCTCCCCTGCCTCTAGTGACTGCACGTCCCTGATACAGATAGCAATAGCAATAGCACTTAGACATAGATACCACTTCACAGTGCTTTACAGCCCCCCCCCTCAAGCAGTTTACAGAGTCAGCATCTTGCCCCCCCCACAACAATATGGGTGCTCAGATAGTCCTCAACTTACAACAATTCATTAAAAGTTGCAAATGCACTGAAAAAATGACTCATGACCATTTTTCACACTTATGACCATTGCAACATCCCCACGGTCATCTGATTTACATTTGGATACTCGACAACTGATCCACATTTATGATGATTGCAGTGTCCCGGAGTCCTATGGTAACCTTTGGTGACCTTTTGACAAGCAAAGTCCATGGGGAGACCAAATACATTCAACAACCGTGTGACTAATTTAAGAACTCCAGCGATTCAAAAAAGCCAAGGTGGCGCAGTGGTTAGGGTGCAGTAGTGCAGGCCACTTTAGCTGACTGTGATCTGCAGTTCAGCGGTTCAAATCTCACTGGCTCAAGGTTGACTCAGCCTTCCATCCTTCCGAGGTGGGTGAAATGAGGACCCGGACTGTGGGGGCAAGTTGCTACTCAATTTGCTAAAAAAATTGTAAACCGCTTAGAGAGGGCTGAAAGCCCTATGAAGCGGTATATAAGTCTAATAAATAAATAAATAAATAAATAAATAAATAAATAAATTCACTTAACAAATGTGACGAGAAAATGGGGCAAAACTCATTTAACAAATTTCTCACTTAGCGACATAAATCTTGGGCTCAATTGTGATCGTAAATCGAGAACTACCTGTACTAATTTGTCACTTTGCTGGGATTTGTTCATTAACAAACCGGGGTTTGGTGATTGATCAGAAGGACATTTTTTAACGGATGTGATCAAAGGGTAAAATGGATATTTAAATGAAATTACTGCAATAAGGACACAACCAAAGGAGAAATTATTTCCGCATAAATTTCTCTCTTCGAATATGTGCAGTAATTAAAATTTGTACAGGTTGAGGGAGGAAGAACCAGCTGACAATTATTCATTAAGGGCGGCTCACAAATAAGGAGTGATTTCACAGTGAAGTGAAATCCCACATGGGATTTCAAAGAGAGGGAAGTCTGTGTGTTGCTTTAACATTATTAATGCCCGTGTAAAACAGAATAAAAAACATAGCTAAAGATGATCTTTCTAAACATTAGAAATTGGTTAAATGCCCTTTCCTTTTCAAGCAAAATACTTTAGCTAGGCTGAGCTTTCAGAAATGAGGAAAATGTATCAAAATTCAACAGTTAAAATATCAATGATTAATCCATTGCAGATAACTCTATGGATTGTTGAGCACCACGAATGCCAGCAATTTGATAATAGGTTAGATAATTAGGTCACCCACAATCTTTTGCCCCCTTCATCTGTGCAGGAGCTGATAGGAAGTGAGGTCTGGGTGTTAAACTTTAGACTATTATAGAGAACAGAAAAACAGTTCCCATCCCCCTATCGTATCAAGACAAACCTAGAGATATGAATTCTGAATGTGTTTTTAATAAACGTTTTATTCCATGTCTTCAGCATAAAAACAATCCTACAGTGGATAAAGCTGCAAGGAAAAAAGACATATTTTTTACTTGCATATATAGGACCTCCTCCTACTTGGTTCCACCACAAATCCGCGAAGCCCTTATCCACGGAGACATAAGCGCGAAGACTAATTCGCGCTGTTCGAAGCGCTAAGGAAAAACGCGACCCTACCGCGATGACATAATCGCGGAGGGCAAATCCGTGCATTCCCAAGCACTCAGCATCCTAAACCTAACCCTAAACCTAACCCTAACCCCAAACCTAACCCTAAAACAAACCCTAAACCCAATCCTAACCCTTACCATAATTTAAATCCGCTTTCTGCCGCCCCGCTGTTTTAAAGCGCCCTTCTGTCACCGTGCTGTTGTCGCGGTGGTGATGACTTATGAATGCCACAACTGAGCCCAAAATTTGTGTTGCTAAGAGGGAAATTAGTTAAATGAGTTTTGCCTCATTTTACAGCTTTTCTTTCCACTTTTGTTAAGTTTCAAGTTTGTTAGAATGAGTATGCCGCCCACTCCCATCGGGACTCTGGGCAGCTCACAACAGACAAGAAACATTTAATTTTAAAAAATAAAGATAAAAAAACCCAACCTGTGCGATCTTGTTGGTCGTTGGGAGGTAAGTGGCAGGAGGCCGTCTCTCAGGTAGCCATGTCCTAAACCATGTAGGGCTTTAAAAGTAACGACTAGCACCTTGAAGTGCGTCCGGAGACCAATAGGAAGCCAGTGCAGCTCGCGGAGGATAGGTGTAATATGGGTGTATCTAGATACACCCCATATCGCTCGCGCGGCTGCGTTCTGGACCAACTGTAGTCTTTGAACACTCTTTAGGGGCAGCCCCATGTAGAGCGCATTACAGTAATCCAGTCTTGAGTGTTAAGTGTTTTGTTAAATTAGGAACCCAGTTGTTAAGTGAATCTGGCTTCCCCATTGACTCTACTTATTAGAAGGTTGCAAAAGGGGATCACATGACCTCGGGACACTGCGATCGTCGTAAATATGAACCTGTTGTCAAGCTTCTGAATGTACATCACTGGACCACAGGGATGCTGCACTGGACATAACTGTGAAAAATGGTCATAAGTCATTTTTTTTCAGTGCTGTTACAATTTTGAACGATCACTGAATGAATTGTTGTAACTCAAGATAGTCCTTGACTTAAAACAATTTGTTTAGTGATCTAATGACTAATGACTGTCTCTCGCACTTACAAGGTCTCCACGTTGATCATGTGATCAAAGTTCAAGCACCTGGCAACTGGCATTGTCCTTAATGATGGTTGCAGTGACCTGAGGTCTTCGGATTATAACTTTTGACCTTCCTAGCTAGTTTCCAACAACCAAAGCCAATGTATGTAAGCTGGATTCATTTAACAACTTAACTGCATGATTCCCTTAATAACTTTGGGGGGAAATGGTAATAAAATTGGGCGCAACTCATTTAAAAACCTCCTTGCTTGGCGACAGGAATCCTGCTTTCAACTTTGGTCATATGCTTTGGGCTATCTCAAGCCATGTTAGGTTTTATAGGTTAAAACCAGCAATTTGGATTAGATGTGGTTGACTAAGGCAGTTCCTGAAAAGTAATTGCATTGCACTCAACTAGATCAACAAGTTGGCACATGTATTTCTTCCAGCTGCTATTTATAGGGCATTTTCAAGTTCATGAAAATACTGGTAGTCTGACAGATTACAAGGGCAAGATACTGTATTTTTCGGAGTATAAGACGCAGCTTTTTTCCTCAAAAAAGAGGATGAAAATCTGGGTGCGTCTTATAGACTGAATACAGCATATTTTTGCCTCCTGAAACTCTGCGCCTTCACCAAAATGGGCGTGCATAGCTTGTAGGAGGCTTTCAGAGAGATCCTGGGGGCTGGGGAGGGCAGAAATGAGCAAAAAACAGACTGTTTTTGTCCCTCAGCCCCCTGGATCAGCCTATAAGCTTCCTAAAGGCTATCCATACCCTTTTTTTTTTGACAAAAATGGGCCCATAATTGCAAAAAATGGGCCGTTTTTTGCTCATTTTTGCCCCTCCAAGCATTCTACAAGCCTCCTAAGGGCTATTCATGCCCCTTTTTTTTTGGAAAAAAAAAACAGGCCTGTTTTCGCGAAAAATTGGTTGTTTTGGGGAGGTTTGCAGAGTGCCAAAAAGAGCCGAGGTGGCGCAGTGGGTAGAGTGCAGTACTGCAGGCTACTTCAGCTGACTGTTATCTGCAGTTCGGCGGTTCAAATCTCACCAGGCTCAAGGTTGACTCAGCCTTCCATCCTTCCGAGGTGGGTAAAATGAGGACCCGGATTGTTGTTGGGGGCGATATGCTGACTCTGTAAACCGCTTAGAGAGGGCTGAAAGCCCTATGAAGCGGTATATAAGTCTAACTGCTCTTGCTATAAAGACTTTTTTTTAAATTTGCCTTTTCAAAACCTTGGTGCGCCTTATACTCCAACAAATACGGGTATTTCAATTCCTTCAAATGAGATGTATAGTATGCATGAGGTTCACATCTAAAGTCCCATTCAAACCATGGACAATGTCATTGCGTGTTATTAATTTCATAGCCTTCGTTGTTATCGGTTAGTTGAATTGGGATGAATAGATGAATCCAGCCATTCTCCATCTTCTAAACCAGTTGAACTTTATTTTCTAGCCTGGAGATTATATCAGCAAACGCTACAGTATTTGATAACATTCAGGTTTCATGTGATTTACTGGTAAAGAATATTATCACCACACAATTTATCAAATCCGTCATGTCCTGAAGAACAAAGTCTAATAACACTTAATGGCGTTTTATACAGTGAAAAATCTTATCTTCGCAATCACTAATTCTTAGCCTTCAGCACAAATGTTGCTGGTTACAACATGCAGGATTTCATGTCATTCTATTGCTTAAGCAGGATGTCAGTTATGCAAGTATATCTTTTTCATCAGTAAATACGTCAACTTTTTTTCACAAGGTTACATTTGCAATCTGAAAAGTTGAAAAAAAAAAAAACCAAACCCATCCTGGGGAAGAAGGCGCTGGCCCTCCAGTCTTCTCAAGTAAACCGACAGAAAACCAGATGAGCTTATTTGACTTTATCATATTAGCAAAATCTTGCAAGTTTGAAAGTACAAATCTTCTGCCTTCTCTTTCTGCAGCCTGATAAACTAGGAAGCATCCTAGCTGGGTTTTGCCTCTGTCAGTTTGGGTAGCTTTAAGCTCCCTCCCTCCCTATCTGATCATTCACTAGGCAGCATCTCTTCCCCCCATCCTCTCAAGATCATTCCCAGATATCATTACAGTTCGGGGACTCAGCTTTCCCTAAATGAACCCCCCCCCGCTTTGTAGCTCTTGGGAGGGGGTGCCTGTGGAGTTTCTCTGGGGTGCTGCTCAGAAACGAGCTGGCCCCTTGCTGCCCCCATATTCTGTTGGTTTGCAAGATCTGCATTGCATTGTTGTGTCAGACTCTTGCATTTTTATTGGGCATGATCTGGTTAAAAGAGCAATAAAAAATAGCCCATGATCTCTTCTTTGCTTCTCTTTCGACAATAGGCATATTTTTGCTATTCTCATTTGCATGGTTCTCCTGCACCAGATTCTACACTGGATTCCAATTCTCCAAAGCTAGATTCCAAAGTCTTTACCACTAAGCCACCACGGTGTATGTATGTATATATGTATCAGTGTGGGTTACAGGCGGTACGCCCCAGTACAGGCGTACCGGTGCAGGCCGGGAACACCATGGTACCGGTGCTCTGGAGGGCCCACCCACCCACCCGCCCTCCCTACCTGTATTTGAGCTCTTCGGTGCTGCTACGCATGCGCACGGGGCATACAGCGCCTGCACGACACTCTGCTGAGCAGCTGGAGCGTCGCGGAGGCATTGCAGGAGGTAAGGACTCATGTGCGTGCTGTGCATGTGCTGCACATGTGCTGCGCATGTTCATGTGGTGGACCCCAGGCCCTGTTGCACTGTACTGGTTGCAATGGGATCCAGAACCCACCACTGATATGTATATGTATATATATATGTATATGTATATGTATATGTATATGTATATGTATATGTATATGTATATGTATATGTATATGTATATGTATATGTATATGTATATGTATATGTATATGTATATGTATATGTATATGTATATGTATATGTATATGTATATGTATATGTATATGTATATGTGTTGTGACTCAGCAGAAGTTTGCTGTGAGTTGAGTCGGGATGCAAGATTAACGATGCAGCTAGGGCTCATTAGTGGGGTTCTGGAGACAAAAGGACGGATGGTGCCATGCCCTGGTTGCAGGAGTCAACGTTCATTCATTCGTTCATCATTCATCGGTCGTGGTTTGTTTGTGAGAGACACTTGGAGAAGTGATTTGCTTTCTGTAACCCTGATTCAAGGAGACACTTGGAGAAGTGAATTGCTTTGTAAGAGTTTTGTTTTGCATTCTGTTATCTTTTGGTCAGAGACTTTAATTATGTTTATTTTTGGGCTCGCAGCCAGTCTGAGCCGAGGACTGATAAAGTTCTTTCCTTTTAAGTTTGTCTGCCTGTCGTCTGTTAACGAGCGAAGAAGGGGGGACAGAACATATATGTATATGTATATGTATATGTATATGTATATGTATATGTATATGTATATGTATATGTATATGTATATGTATATGTATATGTATATGTATATGTATATGTATATGTATATGTATATGTATATGTATATGTGTTTTTTTATTTGTGCTGATAAATAAATAAAGGGAGACTAGTATAGATCTATTTCAAGCTATTTAGCTCTCATCAGCTAGCCATACCCTTACTGGGATTTGAACCTGGGCTATATTATATACTAGGCAGACATCTTAGCCATTAGGCCACAGGCTCTTATCCGTTATCAGCGAAGCCCGGGTGAAAGGTATCTATTAGATTTTTACAAATCCCAGTAAGGGTATGGCTAGCTGATGAGAGCTAAATAGCTTGAAATAGATCTATACTAGTCTCCCTTTATTTATTTATCAGCACAAATAAAAAAACACAAATATAACAAAGGCAACAGTAAAAATATTGGGTTTCTGTCGTGATGGACTCTTGTGACGAGCCGATTGACAGGTGATGGAAGCAGTTAGCTTCCTCCCATAATTGGGGCTTACCAGGGGTTGTAAAAATCTAATAGGTATATGTATATGTATATATATTCCTATCATGTATATGTGTGCATATGTATATTTATTTGTATGTATATATTTGTTTGTGCACACACACACACACACACACACACACACACACACAGACTTTGCAGTCTGCTGCAAATTTCAGGAGGTTAGGAGTTCAAGGTTGAAGTGATGCATGCTTTTTCTTACTCACTTGTTTTTCTTCCCCAGTATTAACTGATAAAGCAGAGATTATCAAGGAATACTCATTAGATAACTGCTATTCTTAATTGCTGTATTATAAAAGCATTGCTAGATTATAACAGTATGATAATATTTCTATATTATAAAAGTGAGAGTAACGTGCAAAACTTTTCTTACTCAGTGGAATGCCGTTAGAAACCACGTCAACTGTCCTCCCGCACCTCCATGTCCTTTTGATCGTTCTGTCTGCCTTTCAGTATCCATGAACCACCGGGACAGGAGTTCAGATTCTGCACAGTGAAATACAGGAATCTCCAGCTTTCTTCTGATCCTCTGCAACCATTCATCAGGTAAGGGTGCTTTCGTATTTTCCAATTCAAGACAATAGCTCTCTCTTTATTTACATTCTATCTCTTATCACAACGGGATCGACTCGTGAACCAAATTTAAAAAAAATCACGATCAAAAAGAGTTTGGCCTCAGAAAAACAAACAAAACAGCTCCAGCCATTAGGTGGTTTGCTGAATAGATTAATATAAATCATCCAATATAAATTGGACGAGGAGGGGAAGGAAGAAAGGGTAAAGCAGAGAAAGCAAGAGTGGGGAATTTAGAATAGGAGAGAGGGTAAGAAGAAGGAGAAGGAAGGAGGAGAGGGAAAAGAGAGGGGACGAAGAAAGGAGGAAGGAGAGGAGGAAAGAAGAAGGCAGAGAAGGGAGGAAGGAACCTGGCAGGAACCCACCCCTCCTACCTACCTACCTACCTACCTACTCTCTCCCTTCCTACCTACCTACTGTATTTCTCTCTCTTTCTCTCCCTCTCTGTCCCTCTATCTACCTATCTACTTTTTTTTAAATTTGCCTCTTCAAAACCTTGGCACGTCTTATACTCCGGTGCGTCTCATACTCCAAAAAATATGGTAGACACCTAGGTTACTGATAATTGTTTTGACTTGTTTCCTCTACTTTTTTTTATAGTTGCTGTTCCATTGATGAAGAAATCGAAATCAGCAATTGCTCTTGGTGTTGTTACTGTTGCCTTCGTGATGGCAGTGGTAGCAGTGGTCATCATATGCCTCTTAGTCCTCTATGTCCAGCCAAGCGGTAAGCCTCTGGACTTCATCTATCAATATTGTAATAGTGGTGGAATAGTGGTGTCCATGAAGTTATTATCTTGAGAGATTTCCTACCAAGGATGGGATTGGAAAGTCTTTAGCTCATTCATTTTCACTTGTAGGGACCCCCCCCCCCACAGTATTCATGTTCCCATATACTCATTTAAAAAGTAGGATGACAGCCGAGGTGGCGCAGTGGTTAGGGTGCAGCATTGCAGGCCACTTCAGCTGACTGTTATCTGCAGTTCAGCGGTTCTAATCTCACCGGCTCAAGGTTGACTCAGCCTTCCATCCTTCCGAGGTGGGTGAAATGAGGACCCATTTTGGCATCCCAAAACCCTGACCCCTTCACCAAAATGGCCATGCATAGCCTTTAGGAGGCTTCCAGAGTGTTCCTGGGGGCTGGGGAGGGCAAAAACAAGTGAAAAATAGGCTGGTATTTCCTCATTTCCCCCTTCCCGCCCCCAGGAGCACTCTATACCTCCTAAAGGCTATGCAGGCCCCTTTTTTTGATAAAAAACAGGCCTGTTTTCTCAGAGTGCAAAATCTTTTTTTAAAAAATTTGCCTCTTCAAAATCTTGGTGCATCTTATACTCCGGTGCATCTTATACTCTGAAAAATACATTAGTTGTTTTTTTAACCAGTTTTTGAGGGCACCAAACCTTACACGCTTTTAGAATTGAAATACTGTTCTCACAAAATGGCTTATTGTAGTCACCACCACTGAAATCTTCCCTCTGAGGAAACACACTTCTCCTCCTGAAAATGCTCTGCTGTGTTTCTTTTCATTGGACTTCATTTTGGACCCCTGAAGGAGTATTCTTTCAACCGTGTCAAAATAGCTTTAAGAACCTAGATATCAGTGGTGGGTTTCAAAAATTGTTCGAACCTACTCTGTGGGTGTGGCCTCCTTTGTGGGATTGGTGTGCCACCCATGTGACCGGATGGGAGTGGCTTGCCGCCCATGTGGCCGGATATGAAGATGCCAACGACACTTGTCAGAACCACCTTAAATTACCTCACACCCAGCACTGGCATGCATAAGAATAGGATGCAAACTTGTTTTTTAAAAGGCATCTTTGGTTTGCGTTAAAACAACTTCAACACACGCAATGTTCTGATTGCACCACAAATGCAGTAGTCATCCTTACCTTTCACAGAGGCACTGAGTTTTATAAATATGAGCATGATAGTGTAGAATAATCATATCCAAGGACCAGTGGTGGGTTTCAAAAAACTTTGGAAGCTCTTCTGTAGGTGTGGCCTGCTTTCCGGGTCCACTGGTGGAACCTCTTCTAACCGGTTCGGTAGATTTGACGAACTGGTTCTACCGAATAGGTGCGAACTGGTAGGAACCCACCTCTGTTAGATATGCTTTAAAATTTCAAATTCTGCACAACCCTCCTTTTGTGTTGGAAGGAATGCCTAATTCTTATATTTATATATTTTTTTTCAGATGCTGATTCTAAATTGTCTAAAGGTTCTGAAGGTTATTTAATCGGTGTTGGCCGGGCGGATTGTACTGGTCCTATAGCTGAAGTATCTTTAGTGAGTATTTGCTTGGCCTCAATAGCTCACAGCCTAGTTATCCCAACCATTTAATATCCAACTCAAACTCAGCTCAAATAAGGCTCTCATTCAACCTTGGAGTAATGGGGACCCATGCCTTCTAATAATTTTCAATGGGAAAGAAGATTTCTCCTTTGGTGCCCGTGTACCACCCAGAAACCAAACATCAAACTCTTTCCCAACAAATCTTATAAAATTCCCATTCCTCTGAACTGCCTTTCCCCCATATCTCAGCAAGTTAAATATCCCAACTAGGACCATTTTATTCTCTGGCTTCTACGTCTTTCTATTCTTCTTCTTTCATTATTAGCCCATCAAGGTAGTACCATCAACACAGAATGGAGTTTGCTCCAAAGCTGAAATACACCGAGTGAATGAGAGGAAGAGTGGGAAGCAGAGGAGAGAAGAAAGATAGGAAGAGAGGGATAGGAGAGAGGGCAAGGGTGGGAAGATGAGGAGAATAAGGAGGAGTGGAAAGGGGAGAGAGGAGAAGGAGAAAGGAAGGGGAAGTAGAGTAGAAAATGATGGAGGGAAGACAGGATGTAGAAGAGAGGGAAGCAGAGGAGAGAAGAAAGATAGGAAGAGAGGGACAGGAGAGAGGGTGAAGTGGGAAGATGAGGTGTATAAGGAGGAGTGGTAAGGGGAGAGAGGAGAAGGAGAAAGGAAGGGGAAGTGGAGTAGAAAATGATGGAGGGAAGACAGGATGTAGAAGAGTTGGAAGCAGAGGAGAGAAGAAAGATAGGAGAGAGGGATAGGAGAGAGGGCAAGGGTGGGAAGATGAGGAGAATAAGGAGGACTGGAAAGGGGAGGAGAAGGAGAAAGGAAGGGGAAGTAGAGTAGAAAAGGATGATGGAGGGAAGAAAGGAGGTACGGAGGGGGAGGAGAGAAGCAGAAGAAATTGTTGGATAAGGCATAAATATGGTGTATGGAGAGCAGAAGAGCCAATAATTGGTTTTTCTTTTTATTTATTTATTTATTTTCCCTGGGAGTTGATGGCTAGATGAACTGATGTAATTATTTATTAACACAACATGATATTGGCTATGTAATAGTATAAATGTGATTATACGTTATGAAAATGGAAAATAAAAAAAGAAATAGGAGCCGAGGTGGCACAGTGGTTAGGGTGCAGTACTGCAGGCCACTTCAGCTGACTGCTAGCTGCAGTTCGGCGGTTCAAATCTCACCGGCTCAAAGGTTGACTCAGCCTTCCATCCTTCCGAGGTGGGTGAAATGAGGACCCGGATTGTTGTTGGGGGCAATATGCCGACTCTGTAAACCGCTTAGAGAGGGCTGAAAGCCCTATGAAGCGGTATATAAGTCTAACTGCTATTGCTATTGCTAAATGTTAAAAAAAAGAACAGGAGAACCTTCTGCTGCTAACATTCCAAAGGTCATTCCCACATGCTATAACATTACATTCATTCCAACTTTTTTCTACAACTACTGTACATTTCTTCTCAAACTTCTCTCAGGAAACACATACGGGTAGTCCCCGACTTACAACATTTCATTTAGTGACTGTTCGAAATTACAGCATTACTGGAAAAAAAAGTGGCTTGTAATTATTTTTCACACTCACAACTATTGCAGCATCCCCATGTCAAGTGATCAAAATTCAGATAGTGGGCAACTGACTCACATTAATGACGGTTGCAATTTCCTGGGGTCATGTGATCAGTGTTTGTGACCTTCTGACAAGCAAAGACAATGGGTAGAGCAGATTTACTTAACAACAGCATTACTAACTTAACAATTGCAATGATGCACATATCAACTGTGGCAGGAAAGATAGCAAAATGGGGCAAAACTCTCTTAAGAGCCGAGGTGGCGCAGTGGGTAGAGTGCAGTACTGCAGGCCACTTCAGCTGACTGCTAGTTCAGCAGTTCAGCGGTTCAAATCTCACCGGCTCAGGGTTGACTCGGCCTTCCATCCAGGGGTGGGTTTCTCGCCCCGTTCCAACCGGATCAGTTGGAACGAGGCCGGCGGCGTCCTCACACACGCACGCGGCGCGCGCGTGCACGCACGCGGCGCGCATGTGCACGCATGCGGCATGCGCATGCGTATTAGCGTCTGCGCGATGCTCCAGCTGCTCCTGGAGGATCGCGCAGGTGTTCTGCGCATGCGTGGAAAGCGCGAAATTCAAAAAAAAACGGGTAAGGAGCGGGCGCGGGTGTGCGGGCGCACGCGAGCGCGGGGGGGGGGCTTCGCCGTTCCCGGAAGTTACTTACTTCCGGGTTCGGCGACCAACCGGATCGCAGGGACCGGTGCGAACCGGTTGAAACCCAGCCCTGCTTCCATCCTTCCGAGGTGGGTAAAATGAGGACCCGGATTGTTGTTGGGGGCAATATGCTGACTCTGTAAACCGCTTAGAGAGGGCTGAAAGCCCTATGAAGCAGTATATAAAAATCTGCTATTGCTATTGCTATTAACAAATGTCTCGCTTAGTAACATAAATTTTGGGCTCAGTTGTGCTCGTAAGTCGGGAACTACCTGTACCACTGAGTAACTAATAATGTAATGTATTGTGCGCCCATTCCACCTACCTAAACTGAAATATTTACATATTACTGGTGCTTGCGTATTTGATTCTCCGGATTCCATCCTGGCGACCCCCTGGGGGAGGGCCTTCTCTGTTGCAGCTCCGGCCCTCTGGAACGACCTCCCCGTTGAGATCCGTACCCTTACCACCCTCCCGCCCTTCCGTAAAGCTACTAAGTCCTGGCTGTTCCGGCAGGCCTGGGGCTGCTGAAGTATCCAGCCCCACTTTAATTGTGAATGTTGTTGTATTTTAAATTGTTGTTTGTCTTATTTATCCCCCTTTCCTTTTTATTGTAAGCCGCCCCGAGTCCTTCGGGAGTGGGAGGCATACAAAACCAATAAACTAACTAAACTAACTTAACTAACTTAATAAACTAACTAAACTAACTTATAAGGAGCCGAGGTGGCGCAGTGGTTAAATGCAGCACTGCAGGCTACTTCAGCTGACTGCTAGTTCTGCAGTTCGGCTGTTCAAATCTCACCGGCTCAAGGTTGACTCAGCCTTCCATCCTTCCGAGGTGGGTAAAATGAGGACCCGGATTGTTGTTGGGGGCGATATGCTGACTCTGTAAACCGCTTAGAGAGGGCTGAAAGCTCTATGAAGCGGTATATAAGTCTAACTGCTATTGCTATTGCTATTGCTATTAACTTAACTAACTAACTAACTAACTAACTAACTAACTAACTAACTAACTAACTAATATCTCCTTTCTTTCTTGTACAACTATATTTATAACGATGGAAATGTTCAGAAGGATTTTGGAAGCCACCTACCAGGTTCGAGGAGGCATATGCATTTCTGGAGTCTCAGATTATAACACTTCTGATAAGAGAGGATTGAATTAGGTGTACGGTTAATGATACCCAGCCTGCTTCCACCAGTAGAATCTGGAAGGAGGGTTCCTTTGTCTTCCCTCTCCGAAGAGCAGTGAGGCTACCAGTTTTGTGGGTGTGGCTTTGTGGGTGTGGCAGGGGAAGGATACTGCAAAATCCCCAATCCCTTCCCACTCTCAAAATTTCCACTACCGGTTCTCCAAGACCTATCAGAACTGGCTGAATACCACCTCTGCAGAAAAGGCGTTACCATCAGGGATTGCAAGATCTTCTGTATTTCCCCCTCCTCCCACTTTTTTTGGAATAGTACTTCTCCCTTGCTTAAACTGGCAATAACCCTGTGAGAATTTAAGAAAGGTTGGCTGTTCCAAAAGGCCTTTGGGGATTGAGATGTTTAGATTTCCAGTAAGATCAGAACACTGATGAGCTTGCTTGTTATTCCTTAGTTCAGGATGATGGCGTGATGTAATTATGCTATAATTAATTCCTATATGTACAGAACAATATGAGTACAGAATGTAAGGATTTATATTCCTATATTTATATTCCTGTATATAATTCCTAGGGACGCGGTGACTCAGGGGCTAAAATGCTGAGCTTGTCAATGAGAAAGATCAGAAATTTGGCAGTTTGAATCCCTAGCTGAGTAATAGAGTGAGCTCCCATTACTTGTCCCAGCTTCTGCCAACCTAGCAGTTCGAAAGCATGTAAAAATGCAAGTAGAAAAATAGGAACCACCTTTGGTGGGGAGGTAATAGTGTCCGGTGCGCTTTCAGTCGGCCACATGACCATGGAGACATCTTCAGACAGCGCTGGCTCTTCAGCTTTGAAACAGAGTTGAGCACCACCCCCTAGAGTCGGGAACGACTAGCACGTATGTGTGAGAGGAACCTTGACCTTTATATAATTCCTATATTTACAGAACAATATGAGTACAGAATGTAAGGATTTATATATATTTTCCTATATTTTATCTCATTTTTTAGTTAGTCACTCAAAGTCAATAACCACCAAAGCAGTTTTTAATCTTAAACTAATAAATAATGACCTATTGTGTTTCACTGTAGATGGGCTATGCCAGTCTTCATCAGAAAGGTGGTGGCATCCTCTCACGACTATATTGCAGAACTTTCATCCTAGCAGAACGACAGGATGACGCCAAGCGAGTAGTGCATGTGGTTGCTGAAATAGGAATGATGTCTCAAAGAGTAAGGCTAGAGGTAGGTGAGGAATAACCAATACTTCTCCTCTCCACCCCTCTTCTTCCCCTCTCCCCCTCCCTTCTCTTTTATGAATTGTAATCATGGTGATGTTGTAATAAATTCGAAGCTGTAGGAGAAGGAGTGGCAGAACCTGGGGATGGAGTCAAAAGACTGTCTCTTTGTGGCTATGTAGAGATTCTGGTCTGATTCCTCTTTTGACTCTGCCTTCAGGTGCTACACTCCTTCTCTTACACAAATTATATACTTAAATACCAGTAGAAACTTAGGAATTAAAAGACAGATCCTTAATTGTAGTCAAGTTCTACAAGTAGACCATGAGATGTCAATTCATATAGTGAGCTGGGTGGTTGGTTTTTTTGCCTTGCTTTCTAAGTTATGGCTTATTTAATGTATTTAATTAATCATTGCAGATATTCTTCGGGTCCAATCCTGGTCCTGTTAGACAGCATTGTAATTAAGGCAGCTTTTCTTTAGAGCAGGCAGGTTACAATCCCAACATTACTATAACTTGATTTAGAATTTTCCCAACAGAAGGCAGCTTGATAAATGCATATATACCAGTATGTGTATGTGTAACGTGCTTTAGCACTTTAAAGATATACACTCTGGATAAAGATATATATTCTGAATATATATATCTATACACTTTGAATTCTTATTACTGAATGCCGTAAGACATACCCCTCTCCTAGTCCTATTGAAAATATTTTATGTAAAAGTAAAATGTAACAATGCAAGACAATATATTTCTTTCAAACCTTTTTTTAAGGTAATGAAACGGTTAAAATATAAATACGGAGATCTGTACAATCAGGACAATGTCGTAATGACTGGAACTCATACCCATTCAGGACCTGGAGGCTATTTCCAAAACACCTTGCTCTTGATAACATCCGGAGGTCTTATAAAGCCAGCACTGAATGCCATTGTCAATGGGATCGTTAAAGTAAGGCAACATCCAATTTAGCATTTTAACTTCATGTAATGGTATCTTTTGAGGCTGAAATGGATTCTCATCCTCCTTTGGACGTTCCTTTAAGACAACAGTTTCTTCCTCCGTACTTTAGAGAAAATTGCTACAGGTAGTCGTTGACTGATGACCATTCATTCCATGGCTGTTCAAAGAAACGTTGGCAATGAATGAAGGGATTTGTGACTGAGGCCCAAGCTATGGCCATTGGAACACCTCTATGGTCAATTTGATGAATTTATTTTATTTATTTAGTGTATGGAATATCATACATGGGCAAGCAAGTTATATATATATATATATATATATATATATATGTATGTATGTATGTATGTATGTATGTATGTATGTATGTATGTATATATGTATATATGTATATATGTATATATGTATATATGTATATATGTATATATGTGTGTGTGTGTGTGTGTGTGTGTGTGTGTGTGTGTGTGTGTGTTTGTGTTTATTTGTGCTGATAAATAAATAAAGGGAGACTAGTATAGATCTATTTCAAGCTATTTAGCTCTCATCAGCTAGCCATACCGTTACTGGGATTTGAACCTGGGCTACATTACATACTAGGCAGACATCTTAGCCATTAGGCCACAGACTCTTATCCATTATCAGCGAAGCCAGGGTGAAAGGTATCTATTAGATTTCCCCCCCCGCTGATAACGGATAAGAGCCTGTGGCTTAATGGCTAAGATGTCTGCCTAGTATGTAATGTAGCCCAGGTTCAAATCCCAGTAAGAGTATGGCTAGCTGATGAGAGCTAAATAGCTTGAAATAGATCTATACTAGTCTGCCTTTATTTATTTATCAGCACAAATAAAAAAACACAAATATAACAAAGGCAACAGTAAAAATATTGGGTTTCTGTCATGATGGACTCTTGTGACGAGCCGATTGACAGATGATGGAAGCAGTTAGCTTCCTCCCATAATTGGGGCTTACCAGGGGTTGTAAAAAATCTAATATATATATATATATGTATGTATGTATGTATGTATGTATGTATGTATGTATGTATGTATTTATTTTAGTGTCACAACCCTGGTATGCCCAAACGTGGGAGGAAGCTAACTGCTTCCATTCTCTGTCTATCGGCTCGTCACCAGAGACCATCACGACAGAGACCCAATATTTTTACTGTTGCCTTTGTTACATTTGTGTTGTATTTGTGCTGATAAATAAATAAAGGGAGACTAGTATAGATCTATTTCAAGCTATTTAGCTCTCATCAGCTAGCCATACCCTTATTGGGATTCGAACCTGTGCTGTATTACATCTTAGGCAGATGTGTTAACCACTAAGTCACAAGATCCTCCTCCTTATCAGCTGAGCCAGGGAAGTAGGTATGCATTTTAGTGTCACAACCCTGGAAGCCCAAACGTGGGAGGAAGCTAACTGCTTCCATCATCTGTCTATCGGCTTGTCACCAGAGACCATCATGACAGAGACCCAATATTTTTACTTTTGCCTTTGTTACATTTGTGTTGATTTGTGCTAAATAGCTTGAAATAGATCTATACTAGTCTCCCTTTATTTATTTATCAGCACAAGTACAACATATTTGGCTGCAGAGGTCTCCGATTGTAGGATAGCGAGGGTAACTGGAACGGGGCTAGGGCAGTTGTGTCTTCCTGTGGCATGACTCAGAGTTGTGTGGTTCTGGAGTAACTTGCTGCCCTGTAATGGCTTTTGTGTTGCATACACATGAGATGGAGATGTTAATATTCAATTGCAGGCTGATGATACTTGGTCCTGATCTATTCAGTGGCATAATAGGATTTGTTTACATTTACTTCTGGAGTAGCCTATCTCTATGCATTACTTTAAAATATCATGTTCTTTCTTTCTTATATTATTTAATGTTCAGTCTGTGACTCCCATTCTATGTTACAAAACGTCTGTGTTCAAGCAACCAATCTTGGCTTGGGAGGACGGCTGCTACAAGAGGGTCATCCAGGAGTAGAATCAGTGGTGGGTTGCTCATCCCGTTCCAACCGGTCTTAGCGCCTGCGCGATGCTCCAGCTGCTCGCGGAGAATCGCGCAGGCGCTGTATGTGCCATGCCCCTGCGTGGAAGCGCAGAAGCCTTCAAAGTCCGGTAAGGAGCGCGGGCGGGCGGGTGGGCCCTTCGGCGTTCCCAGAAGTTACTTACTTCCAGGTTCACCGACCAACCGGTTTGCGGGGACCACCGCGAACCGGTTGAAACCCGCCCCTGAGTAGAATTATCCCATGCATTCTCCTAACCACTTTTCTTATATAATAACTCTACTCCATGATAATATCTTTGAGACCTTCTGGGACCTCAAGGTTCTTTATTGTGCTTGATTTTTCAGTTATGTAAGTACCGTGTTTCCCTGAAAATAAGTCAGGGTCTTATTTTCTTTTGACTCCCAAAATAAGCACTTGGCCTAATTTTCGGGGGAGTCTTATTATTTTTGAGGTGCAGGAGGCCCCTTAACCTCAGCTTGCAGCCCGCGGATCAACTGATCCAGAGAGGTCCAGAAGTTCTGTTTCTGGAACACTCTTGCCATAAATTTCTGTTTCTGGCACACTTTTGCCACACCTAGCGTCGCTGAGCCTCCTTGTGGCTTCCCATGTAAACAGCACGAGGTGAGGAGGTGAGGTGACGGGGGTGGGAAGGGGGGGAACATGCCTCATGCACCCCACATGCACCTGGGACATGTTCCCCTCCTTTCCCCCCTGAGGAGAGAACTAGCTGCGCATGTGCTTCAAAGGCCTTATTTTAAGGGGAGGGCTAATTTTAGTGCATGCGTCAAAAAGTCTTAGTTTCAGGGAAACACGGTAGTCTTGTGCTAAAAAGCTGGATGCAAAAAAGCTGGATGCAAATCAAAATGTCTCCGTTTCCATGTTTTTAATCCCTATTTTCTACTTTTCAGAGTATTGACATGGCACATCAGAATATGGTGCCAGGACATGTTTTTATCGGTAGAGGTTTGGTAGAGGACAGTCAAATAAACAGAAGTCCTCTTTCTTACCTTGAGAATCCAGCTTCTGAAAGACGCCGGTAAATAAAGACAATATTGAGGGCATTTTCATTCATTGTAGTGGATGTAATGTAAATCTTATAATTTAGCTAAGGCATAGTATTCATATCTGCGCAACGCTGGATTAAGATTCACTTGCTCAAAGGAAGCGTTTCCCAATGTTAGTAACTTTAAGATGTTTGGACTTTAGCTGCTACAATTCCCTCCAACGTATTGACGGGGGAAATTGGCAACTGAAGTGCACAGAGCTTAAATTTATCATGCTCTAAACAATTATCTGTTTGTTTAGAACTTGCTCAATGAAAAACAGACTCCTATGGGTATTTTATAGGAGCCCTGTCTAGAATATAATGATTTACTGTTTTGTTCTCTTTCCAAAATGCCCAGAAGGAGATGAAAATATATTTGGAGGGTATTATTTTCCCCCCTCCTTCTTCCATTTCCTTGATGAGGGAAGGCCACTATCATGATCATAGGAACGGCAATGCTGAAAGGTTCAAGAGACAGAGTCCTTCCTTAGCCATTCATTTATTTATTCATTTTAGATCACCTGGACAAGTGGTGGGTTGCAGGCAGTATGCCCTGGTATGGGCGTACCGGAGGCAGCCCAGAGCACTGGATACCGTTCCGGTATGGTGCTCCGGAGGGCCCACACACCCGCCCGAGCTCCTTACTGGAGTTTAAATGCTTCTGCGCTTCCGTGTAAGTGCATGGCGCATTCAGCGCCTGCGCGACACTATGTGGAGCAGCTGGATTGTCGCGATGGCACTTGAACACATGCTTGCACTGCGTGTGTGTGCGCTGCGCGCATCCATGAGGACGCTCCCAGCCCTGTTCCAACCGTACCAGTTGGAACGGAATTTGTAACCCACCACTGACCTAGACCTTACGTTATTTAGCAGCTTACAGACAACAGAACATCCATGGTATAATAATGATATGATAGAAATTATAAATTATCATAGTAAAGCAACATGGATAGTTAAGTGAACAATGAGAAACAACATAAAAGTGGAATTTAGCACATACTTGACAAGGTCAGTCTATAGTAAAACTTCCATGACATTAAGAGTGTGTACATAGGTAAAAATGTGTACATATGTGAATACCCAAGAAACTTTAATGTTGACATTGCTAAGGATGTTGCTAATGCTGAGAATGAATTTTGAGAGCTCAGAATGCTGAATGCTGAGAACGTTGAATTCTTCATGCTGGTGAGCAATTGAAGTCCACAAATATTTGTTAAGATGTTGTTAAGATTGAGAAGCTCTATTCTAGTTGCTGCGAAAGGCTCTCTTTTCTCCCCCCCCCCAACACCATGTCCTCCATGTTTTCCAGGTATTCATCAAACGTAGACAAAGAATTGACGTTGCTGAAAATGGTTGCAGATAATGGCCGAGAAATTGGAATGTTTAGGTGAGAACTTTTTTGAAAACAGGGAGGAATTCAACCCAGGCAGACTATATTGGTTCATTTTATTCCCAACAGGGCTGTTACAGGCTACATATAAAGGCTGGTATAGAAAAGTAGATTGGGATAAAGCAGTGAAAGGATCTAGCTTAAACATACAGGTGAACTTGAATGGCCAAAGGTAGCCTTGAGCCTTGGTCTTCTTTTTTCAAGTTCATCACCTTTATCCTATTTCATACGTTGCCTGATGAGTTGGTGAAGTTGAAATTCAAGAAAGATGGATGGGTAAAGAAAATAAAGTTGAGAAAAGCTGACTTGTGTGATGAAGAACAAAAGAAGGGAAATAAGACCATACCCCATTGTATTGAAAGCATAGCTTGCTGGGAGATAGGTTAAACATGTATTCCAGCTGATTAATCAATAATTGATTGCTTACTAGCAGTCTGCATACTAACAGCTTCCCTTTTAAGGAGAGGAGAAGAAGAAGGGCTTTAAAACAGAGGTTTCTCTCACATTTTAAGCTGTTCAGAGTCATTTGTGAGATGTGCGGCAAATAAATTGAATAATAAATGAGTAAAAAGAAATGGATTAGAGATAGATAGATAGATAGATAGATAGATAGATAGATAGATAGATAGATAGATAGATAGAACTTGCCTCCAGAAGTTGTGAATGCACCAACACTGGACATTTTTAAAGATGTTGGATGACCATTTATGTTGCTTATGTTTATTTTATTTATATGCCGCCCTTTTCCCCCGAAGGGGACTCAGGGCGGTTCACAACTCAACCAAGGGAGAGGGATGCAGACAAAAATTAAAACGACACGCAACAATACATAATTTAAAACACACAAGAGTCATACCATTCGAGAAGGGGGTAGAAGCTTTTTAGCCCCAGGCCTGTCGGAACAGCCAGGTTTTAAGGGCTTTGCGGAAGGTCTGGAGGGTGGTGAGGGTTCGAATCTCCACAGGGAGTTCATTCCAGAGGGTCGGAGCAGCCACAGAGAAGGCTCTCCTCCGGGTGGTAGCCAATCGGCATTGGCCGGCGGATGGAATTCGGAGGAGGCCTAATCTGTGGGATCTAATCGGTCTAGTGGAGGTAATTGGCAGCAGGCGGTCTCTCAAATACCCAGGTCCAATACCATGAAGGGCTAAAGTGTCTAAATTTGTCTAAAGTGGTGTAAGGTTTCCTGCCTGAGCAGGGGGTGGGACTAGAAGACCTCCAAGGTCCCTTCCAACTCTATTCTAATCTAGATAGATAGATAAGTGACAGACAGACAGACAGACAAAGACTGACTGAATTTTTGGATAGGAAGTGTTAAATCATATATGGTTAGTTGCCTAGGGCCTTTGGTAATAGATGGCATAGAAGTAAGTAAGTAAGTAAACAAGTATTCTCCTAACAGCTTTCCCTTCTTTGATTTTTTTTACTAGCTGGTTTGCCGTTCATCCTGTCAGTATGAACAACAGCAACCTTTTAGTAAATAGTGACAATACTGGCTATGCAGCTTATCTCTTTGAACAAGAGAAGAATGAAGGATATCTTCCAGGAAAGGTAAGGACAATTAATGTTCATCATTGTATACAACAAAGTAAGTTGTGTTAGCCTTCTAATGAATGTAGCTAGTAGCAATAGCAATAGCAATAGCAGTTAGACTTATATACCGCTTCATAGGGCTTTCAGCCCTCTCTAAGCGGTTTACAGAGTCAGCATATCGCCCCCACAGTCTGGGTCCTCATTTCACCCACCTCGGAAGGATGGAAGGCTGAGTCAACCTTGAGCTGGTGAGATTAGAACCGCCGAACTGCAGATAACAGTCAGCTGAAGTGGCCTGCAGTACTACACCCTAACCACTGCGCCACTTCGGCTCCAGTAGTTCAAATAGTGGTTGGCAGTGGCTGACAGCGACCCAGAGTTTTATACGGGAAATGTTATATTTCTATGTGAAGATCTTGGGATTTGCATCTGGGACCATTCCCATTCAATGCATGAAATAATAGCCCCAAATGATTATTCCCCATTAGGTTTTAAACCCTGTTTAAGATATTATTAGTACTTTAGATTTTATCAATAAACTAAAGTTCAACTAAGGGATGTGGTGGCTCAGTGGCTAAGACGCTGAGCTTGTCGATCAGAAAGGTCGGCAATTTGGCGGTTCAGATCCCTAGCGCCGTGTAACGGAGTGAGCTCTCTTTACTTGTCCCAGCTTCTGCCGACCTAGCAGTTCGAAAGCATGTAAAAATGCAAGTACAAAAATAGGAACCACCTTTGCTAGGAAGGTAACAGCGTTTCGTGCACCTTCTGCATAAAAGAGCCGAGGTGGCGCAGTGGTTAGGGTGCAGTACTGCAGGCCACTTCAGCTGACTGTTATCTGCAGTTCAGCGGTTCTAATCTCACCGGCTCAAGGTTGACTCAGCCTTCCATCCTTCCGAGGTGGGTAAGTCTCCTAGAGTCAGGAACGACTAGCCTATATGTGTGAGGGGAATCTTTACCTTTACCTAAAATTCAACTATGTTACTCTCCAGAAGCATTGCAAATTTTGTTCCTAGAATTCCAGGTCCTATTGACCAAGAAATTTGGAGATTATACTCATAGTACAATTGAGGAGGTTAAGGTGAGGAGGCTAAATTGTGTTCCTTTCTTCAGTTGGCAGGTGAAATGTGGGACAGTAGCTCACTCTTCTGGAGTTCTAGGAAGTCTTCATAATTGGTTCTATTCCCAGACATGTGGGTGATGCGTTTATTGGTCCTTTGATGTGGATTGATTTGTTATTGTTTGATTGCTTTGGTCTGGGTTTCCTGTGGGGTTGTATATTATTAACTGTTTTTTTATTGTTTTTGGATTTTGAAAGCCACCCAGACTTTATATATAAATAATAATTATATCCCAGATCCTTGGAAAGAACTAAAGAGATGCATCAAAACGCTAAATCCAGTCTGAACATCTGGCTGACTGTGCAACGAACCCAGTGGTGGGTTTCAAAAACTGGTCGAACCTACTCTGTGGGTGTGGCCTCCTTTGTTGGAGTGGCTTGCCACCCATGTGACCGGATGGGAGTGGCTTGCCACCCCTGTAACCAGATATGAAGATGCCGACGACACTTGTCAGAACCACCTTAAATTACCTCACACACAGCACTGGCATGCATAAGAATAGGATGTAAACTTGTTTCTTAAAAGGCATCTTTGGTTTGCGTTAAAACAACTTCAACACACTCAATGTTCTGATTGCACCACAAACGCAGTAGTCATCCTTACCTTTCACAGAGGCACTGAGCTTTATAAATATGAGCAGTATAGTGTAGAATAATCATATCCCAGTGGTGGGTTTCAAAAAATTTTGGAAGCTCTTCTGTAGGTGTGGCCTGCTTTCCGGGTCCACTGGTGGAACCTCTTCTAACCAGTTCAGTAGATTTGACTAACCGAATAGGTGCGAACTGGTAGGAACCCACCTCTGAACGAACCATAATAACGAAGCTTGGCAGTGCAAATGAAATGAAATAAATACAAGGAAGCAAACTTTCATTTCCATGTGACTACTCACAAAATCTGAAAGGAGAGAATATTGCTTGAAGGTGGCAGGCAATTAAAACATTGCAGTAAATGTCAGATCTCATTTAAGAGCCATTTTGTTAAGATTCTGAGCAATAATGTTGCGGGATCAACGGGAGCCGCCGATATGACTTTCTTCCTCTTTCAGGGTCCCTTCGTAGCAGCGTTTACGTCTGCTAACTTGGGTGATGTGTCTCCGAATACAAAGGGCCCATATTGCATCAACACTGGGGATCCATGTGAAAACATGGAGAATTACTGCCCTGTAGGTGGGGTAAGTATTGGATCAAAAGTGTGTGCATTTCGTGGTTGAAATTATATGGGGTTTCATATACCTTCCTCTGATATATATATCAAAGTTACTCAGAAGAAAAATACCAAGAACTTTATGAATTCAACTCTACTTAAGACTGACTTTCAAAGAGAGCAACCGATTGGTTTGATTTCAGGATAAGTTGCCTAATAGAGGACTCTTCAAAATGCTCAAGATTCTATTCTATTCTATTTATTAAATTTATAGGCCGCCCAATCCTGAAGGACTCCGGGCGGCTTACAGAAATAAAATTTTAAGAAAAAGGTTAAAAAGACAAACAGAAGAGAACAGATTAAAAGAAACACATCATGCACCCGATCTAAGCGGGGCTGGACCTCGGTCAAGAGGTCAACAGCCCCAGGCCTGCCGGAATAGCCAGGTTTTAATAGCTTTTCGGAAGGCCATGAGAGTGGGTAAGGTCCAGATCTCTGGGGGTAGTTCATTCCATAGGGCCGGAGCGGCAACAGAGAAGGCCCTCCTCCGAGGCACCGCCAGCCGACATTGTCTAGCTGATGGCACCTGGAGAAGGCCCACCCTGTGCGATCTTATCGGTCTTAGGGAGGTGTGCGGCAGAAGACGGTCTCGTAGATATCCGGGTCCTTGGCCATGTAGGGCTCATGGTCTAAGTTCCCACAGATAATTAAAAGCAATCATTCAATTGTGCCTTTGATTACCTCATAATCCACTGACTGTTGGATAATAAAAAAAGAATACTTTATTGTCATTGTACACAGTGTACCCATACAACAAAATTCACATAACACCCAGAGACCAGGCCCAACACACATGACAATTTAATAGAATAGAATAGAATAGAATAATTGTATTATTTTCTTTAAGCAAGGCAGTCAGTTTAGCTATCTCTGCTAATTCCAGCTATTTGTCCATAAATGTCTCAGCATATGTAACATCAAAGTTTCAAACCCCCCCCCCCCCGGCCAAGCTCTTTATTCATTAAGCCCAAGAGAAAAGTCTCTGGTTTTATCTTTATATTCACTTTAAAAATCTGCTATATTAAGATGTGAACCCTGCTCCTCTCTCTTTGCTTTATCACAAGTCCACCGTAAATGGTAAAAGGTTCCTTATTTACATTTGAATGTTTGTTGAATGTTTATTTCATTTATATGCTGCCCTTTTCCCCCGAAGGGGGACTCAGGGCGGCTCACAACTCAAACCAGGGAAGGGGGGGATACAGACAAATTAACAACAACACAAAAAAAAATACATGATTTAAAAACACACAACAATCATACCATTCGAGACGGGGGCAACGGTTCTTTAGCCCCAGGCCTGTCGGAACAGCCAGGTTTTAAGGGCTTTGCGGAAGGCCTGGAGGGTGGTGAGGGTGCGAATCTCCACGGGGAGTTCGTTCCAGAGGGTCGGAGCAGCCACAGAGAAGGCTCTCCTCCAGGTAGTCACCAGTCGACACTGGCCGGCGGATGGAATTCGGAGGAGGCCTAGTCTGTGGGATCTAATCGGTCTGGTGGAGGTAATTGGCGACTACCTATTTACATTTCCAACATTCATTTGAAGCACCTTTTATAACTGGGTTATAATTGGAATTTACAATTGAGGGAATAAAGATAAAAAGGAAGTAAGTGGGCACAAAGATAAAGGATGGTCAACCACTTATCTTTCCCCATCTAATTTGTTGTTCTGAAATCCAATTTAGGCTAGGATGTGCATTGCTTCAGGTCCTGGGAACGACATGCTTCAGAGCACACAAATAATTGGGAGACACATCTACTCAAATGCAAAGGTATGTCTAAAATTATAACGTTTTAGGAAAATATAGATGTTAAGGGCTGGCATCTAACTCCTATATTTTCTAGGAAAGCATTCTAGGAAAACATGGATGCTAGAATCTTAACATTCTAGGAAAATATAGATGATAGAGATTGTCACTTTTCTAATAATTTGCTTTTAACTAGAATATTTTTCCATTAAAAACTTTATTTAGCAATGATGATGAATTATGAATTAAATACAGATATGAAAAGATGATAAATACTTTGTTTCTCTGAAAATAAGACAAGGTCTTATTTTCTTTTGACACCCGAAATAAGCATTTGGCTTTATTTTGGGGGAGGTCTTATAATTTTTGAGGTGCAGGAAGCGGCGAGCATGATCACCTCATGGCTGCTGCTGTGTTGCAATATTTTGGGGGAGGGCTTATTTTCTGGGGGGAGGGCTTGTTTTAGTGCATGTGCTCAAAAGCCCAATTGGGCTTATTATCTGTGGAGGTCTTATTTTCAGCAAAACAGGGTAGATGATAGATAGATAGATAGATAGATAGATAGATAGATAGATAGATACAGATAGATAGATAGATAGATAGATAGAATAGAGATAGATAGATATAGAAAGAGATAGATGATAGGTGGATGATAGAGATGATAGAAATAGAGACAGACTGATATATGTATGTATGTATGTATATATGTATGTATGTGTTGCATTTGTGCTGATAAATAAATAAAGGGAGACTAGTATAGATCTATTTCAAGCTATTTAGCTCTCAGCATATAGATAGATAGATAGATAGATAGATAGATAGATAGATAGATAGATAGATAGATAGATAGATAGATAGATGATAGATAGATAGATACAATTTATAGATAGATAGATAGATAGATAGATAGATAGATAGATAGAGAGAGAGAGAGAGAGAGAGAGAGAGAGACAGACAGACAGACAGACAGACAGACAGATATTAGAATAGATCATATTCAATGTAAAGATTTATTGCTGTGTAGCACCTGACAAACACTGGGAAAAACTGTCTTTAGGCCCCTGCATTAACTTTGCCGCACTTTACTATGGACCTAAATTTTGTTCAAACAGATTGTAAGGTTCAGGAAGGGTACAAACTATGCTTCATTACTACCACAACTCCCGTATCTCCAATTAAACTACCCATTGGGGATAGGAGGAAGTTGACGGACATCATAGCTGTTTTCTAACCTTATCTTATCTGGTTAGAAAATCTCACTTCCTAACTAGTAAGAAACCATGGTTGTATACGTTATATTGGGAAAAAACAAAATCCTTTTCCCTTGATGAAGAGTTTTACCCTTCTGTCAGGGTGAGAGCTTGATTGCAGCTATTTCTATCTCAGGATTTAATGTCTCTTCTACCTGATAGGTTCGTTGAAGAAATGATGCCTGTTGTTGAATTGCAAATCATAGTAGCTTCCGCTACTATAGTAGCTTCCCCTTGTATGTCTAATGATGAGGGTCCCTGGGAGTTGCAGTTCAGAAGTCCAGAACGTCCCTACCACGCGTACAGATCCACACTTGAACAATACATATGGGCTCACATTCAGTAATACAATGGTCACCAGATTTGAGTGATGATTGGTTCTCATTTGTATTTCAGGAAATATATATGAAGGCCTCAAAAGAGATTGATGGTCCCATCAGCTCAATTCATCGATGGGTGGACATGAGTAACGTCACTGTTCAGCTGAACTCTACACACACGGTAGTGTACCCCCATGGTGATGTTTCAGGCAGACAGTATCAATACAGAAGTATTTACAATGCAGACCATAACTCTTTACATTGTTTATAAGAGCCGAGGTGGCGCAGTGGTTAAATGCAGCACTGCAGGCTACCTCAGCTGACTGCAGTTCTGCAGTTCGGCTGTTCAAATCTCACCGGCTCAAGGTTGATTCAACCTTCCATCCTTCCGAGGTGGGTAAAATTGGGGGCGATATTGTTGTTGGGGGTGATAGGCTGACTCTGTAAACGGCTTAGAGGGGGCTGAAAGCCCTACGAAGCGGTATATAAGTCTAACTGCTATTGCTATTGCTATTTTGTCTTTTTTCCAAAGGGTAAAACATGCAAACCAGCTTTGGGATACAGCTTTGCTGCAGGTACCATAGATGGGACAGGAATGTTCAATTTTACTCAAGGCAAGTAGAAAGAAATATAGACAGATTTTATTTATTACTATTACTCTGTTCCACAGCATCCCCCAAGCTACTGGTCTGCATATGTGATGGGACTGCAGATTCTCAAATTCTCAGCCACCATGTTCTGCAGAGCATCTGAGCTTGGAAGACAAATTTGGAGAGCCAGCTTGGGGAAATAGCTATGGTGGTGGGCTAGAAATAAGGAGACTGTGAATTGTAGGTCTCCCAAAACCAAGATTGACTTTGGGCCAATTAGACTCTCCAAGTTCAATGCATTTCACAGGGTTGTTATTGTGGGGAAAATAATGAGCCGAGGTGGCGCAGTGGTTAGGGTGCAGTACTGCAGGCCACTTCAGCTGACTGTTATCTGCAGTTCAGCGGTTCTAATCTTACCGACTCAAGGTTGACTCAGCCTTCCACCCTTCCGAGGTGGGTGAAATGAGGACCCACACTGTGGGGGCGATATGCTGACTCTGTAAACCGCTTAGAGAGAACTGAAAGACCGACAATCTTTCTCATACCTGCAACTTCTATTTAAAAAAAATAGATTGCTCTTAATATCAGGCATCCTTAACTTTACAATTAGTCCTCACCATCAATCAGAACAAATGATTTATACATGTAAACATTTGAGATGAGTTTCTTGTTTGTTTGTTAAAAGGAAAAGGTCCTGAAACTAGAAATCTGTAAAACGCCTCTTGACAATTATAGGTTGTATAAATTATACTCTCTTTTTTTTCAAAACAAACTAAAAGCACAAGAATGTGTACTTTTATGTTAGTTTTGGTTCCTGCCAACTACATGGATAAATTCCTGTTGGCCAACATTTTCAGAAGTTTCAAGTTTCAAGTTTAATTTTATTTATAGGCCTCCCAATCCCGGAGGACTCCGCACGGCTTACAGAGAGGGGAAAGAAAATAAAATAAAATAAAATTAAAATAGACAAGTTAAAAAAAAATGATCTTCTTCCTAAGGATGAGAGAGAGGAATGGCTCAAACTCATTCTATAACTCACAGTTTCCCAGCTTCCTTTTTTAAAATTCCTGTACCAAACTGGTTCTTTTTTAATGCCATTTGCTATAATGCCATTAGGTGTTGTTAAATATTTCATGTTAATTCAATAATGTATTTTAATATGGTGGAAAGCATTCTACTTTTACATGCTTTTTTTAAACAGGCACCACGGAAGGCGACCCGTTCTGGGATTCTGTCGTTGATACTATCCTTGTTGGACCATCCAATGAATC
The DNA here is from genome assembly GCF_009769535.1 of Thamnophis elegans. Taxonomy (NCBI): domain Eukaryota; kingdom Metazoa; phylum Chordata; class Lepidosauria; order Squamata; family Natricidae; genus Thamnophis; species Thamnophis elegans. The sequence goes on from NW_022473641.1 coordinate 45,949, forward strand.
GATAGAATGCCATAAACCTAAGCCTATTCTATTACCTTTAGGAGAGGTATGCACCGTTAGCAGTGGTGGGATTCAAAATTTTATTTATTTATTTATTTATTTATTTATTTATTTATTTATTTATTTATTTATTTATTTATTTATTAGGATTTGTATGCCGCCCACTCCCAGGGGACTCTGGGCGGCTCACAATAGACAAGAAACATTTAAATTTAAAAAATAGAAATAAGATATAAAATATATAAAAAAAAACTATTAAAATTCACATCAACCATTCTATCTAGGCGGGGCTGGATATTAATCAACAGCCCCAGGCCTGCCGGAACAGCCAGGTCTTGATGGCTTTATGGAAGGCCGAGAGAGTGGGTAGGGTCCGGATCTCTGCAGGTAGTTCGTTCCACAGGGCCGGCGCAGCAACAGAGAAGGCCCTCCCCCGGGGAGTCGCCAACCAGATTGTCCGGTTGACGGCACCCGGAGGAGGCCCAACCTGTGCGATCTTGTTGGTCGTTGGGAGGTAAGTGGCAGGAGGCGGTCTCTCAGGTAGCCAGGTCCTAAACCATGAAGGGCTTTAAAAGTAATGACTAGCACCTTGAAGCGCGTCTGGAGACCAATAGGAAGCCAGTGCAGCTCGCGGAGGATAGGTGTAATATGGGTGTATCCAGATACACCAAATATCGCTCGCACGGCTGCGTTCTGGACCAGCTGTAGTCCATTTTTTACTACAAATTCTATGGGCGTGGCTTGGTGGGCATGGCAAGGGAAGGCTACTGTAAAATCTCCATTCCCTCCCCACCAGGGGTGGGTTCCAGTGGGCACTACAGCTGGTTTGCTTGAGTGCGTGCCATGAATGCGCAGTTGATGTACACTGCCTGTGTATGTGCAGTGTGATTGAAATTTTTCTGTCCATGTGCAGATCTGAAAAACAAGATGGTGGTGGGGGTGTCACAGGTCTGGGTCGCTGCCAGTTCCAGTGACCTAGGCCACCAAACCAATACTGGTTTGGCCGAACTGGTCCAAACCGGTAGGAACCCATCACTGCTCCCCACTCCAGGGGAAGGTTACTGCAAAATTCCCATTTCCTCCCGATCAGCTGGGACTCGGGAGACAGAAAATAGATGGGGGCGAGGCCAGTCAGAGGTGGTATATAGTACAGTTCAGAGCCGAGGTGGCGCAGTGGTTAGAGTGCAGTACTGCAGCCACTTCAGCTGACTGCTAAGCTGCAGTTCGGCGGTTCAAATCTCACCGGCTCAAGGTTGACTCAGCCTTCCATCCTTCCGAGGTGGATAAAATGAGGACCCAGATTGTTGGGGGCGATATGCTGACTCTGTAAACCGCTTAGAGAGGGCTGAAAGCCCTATGAAGCGGTATATGCATCTAACTGCTACTGCTATTGCTATTCTCCAAACGATTCAAAATTTCTGCTACCAGTTCTCCAGAATAATGGTCATATTTTCTGAAGTTTCAGGAATTTGGAATTCTAGATTTATTGTGTTTAGATGTTCTAAATCTATCAGACAATTTGGGTATCATATTTCTAAAAGGCTCTGCTGGAAAACAGTAAGGAATCAATTCTAGGAATTGGTTTGAGAGTTCCATGCGTTCACTTTGCCCCACCCACTTCTAATCTGTCACGAATCCCTTGAGTGACAAAGGAGAGTAATGTGGTTTTATTGTTGATGATATTATTTAATATAAAGGCTGATCTAAGATTTCCCCTTCTCTCTTGAATTGTTTCAGCTTATCAAGCCTTACCGGTGGCAGTCCGATATAGTTGACATCCAGATGTTTACCATTGGATCTACAGCCTTCGTGGCTGTTCCAGGAGAGTTTACGTATGAATTGATATTCTGTCTTTTATAATATAACTCACGCACATTCTGTGTATTTTATGGCTAGCTTAGAAAAAGAAAGCAGGTTTATTTAGGAGGAAAGGCTTGTTCTAGAGGACAGATAGTGGGAAATATAGAAAGATAGATGAGACCAGCCAGAATTGGTGTGATAGATGGAAATTTGAGGACCTGAAAACCCACATATATCTGAAAGGCAATAGATTGCAGAAGCCTTATACTCTGCTTATGTACTATAAAATTAACAGGACAAAATTAAAGCCAGTGATTGACATTACGATATTCTTGATTTAATTTAATTTAAGGGGCTTAAAGTGTAATCCCCCACTTTCTTTGGTGAACATCCCCTTAAATTAACCGAGTCTTGAATAGCATGTTTAAGCCCTACTTTTTTTAAACAATGTGACAAGTGAATAATGACTCAACTAGTTGGTTAGTTTCCATAGATTTTTATTGCATAGGAGCAGATAGGAAACTGTTTTGGTATTTATTCTCTTGCTTAGAAATATTAAGGATTATCTTTAAGTTTTTTGTAAAGAGAATAGTTGAACAATCTTCTTTGAGAATCAACAGTTCTTTAGAAAGGTGTGGAAACTGATACTCCTTTTTTGCATGTATGCTTATCTTCCAGGACAATGTCTGGCCGAAGACTTCGCGAAGCTGTGAAAAAAGTAAGTTTTAGAATAAGAAAGGAATTAGTAAATGGGGCAGAGGGATTTTTTGCAGACATTAATGTAATAGCCTGTAATTATTTTGAGACAGCCTATTAAATTTTAACACACTTCTGTTTGCCTTTGTGGTCAATGACCATAATAAAATAGTTTATTCTAATTATTTATCGTATTTTCTTCCCCCCCCCCCCAAATTGCTAGCCATGGTATAAAACTTGAATGCATGAAAAAATGCTACCCCTTGTTCTGAATTCAAAATGGTCTTCCTTCCTTCCTTCCTTCCTTCCTTCCTTCCTTCCTTCCTTCCTTCCTTCCTCCCTCCCTCCCTCCCTCCCTCCCTCCCTTCCTTCCTTCCTTCCTTCCTCTCCTTCTCTCTCTCTCTCTCTCTCTCTCTCTCTTTGTCTCTTTCTCTGTCTCTCTGTCTCTCTCTTGCTCTGTCTCTCTCTTGCTCTGTCTCTCTCTTTCTCTCTCTCTCTCTCTCTCTCTTTCTTTCTTTCTTTCTTTCTTCACTCTTCTTCTGTTTCATAGGAATTTGAAATTCAAGGACAAGCAGGAATGGATATTATAATTTCAGGATTGGGCAATGTTTACACCCACTATGTAACTACTTATGAAGAATATCAGGTAATTAACCAGTAATATTCTTAAAACAAAAATAAGTAGCATGAATGATTTGCAAGTACAGTTTGTAGAAAATTTGGTTTTCTGTTGGGATTATGAAGTAGTCATGAATTCATAGATCTTCATGTCTCACTTTGTAGGTTCAACGATATGAAGGAGCGTCCACCATTTTTGGACCACACACACTTTCTGCCTATATACAGTTATTTCAAGGCCTGGCCAGAGCTATTGCTACGGTAATAACAAATTGCAATTATGCAGTGTTAAAGAATATCTGATTCTTAATTACAAGGGAAATAGGTTGCAATCTGTAGAGGTATACCTATGATATAAGCAGTGGTGGGTTTCAAAATTTTTTCGAACCTACTCTGTGGGTGTGGCCTCCTTTGTGGGAGTGGCTTGCCGCCCATGTGACCAGATGGGAGTGGCTTGCCGCCCATGTGACCGGTTTGCGTTAAAACAACTTCAACACACGCAATGTTCTGATTGCCCCACAAACGCAGTAGTCATCCTTACCTTTCACAGAGGCACTGAGTTTTATAAATAGGAGCATGATAGTGTAGAATAATCATATCAAGGACCAGTGATGGGTTTCAAAAAAGTTTGGAACCTCTTCTGTAGGTGTGGCCTGCTTTCTGGGTCCACTGGTGGAACCTCTTCTAACTGGTTCGGTAGATTTGACGAACCGGTTCTACCGAACTGGTGTGAACTGGTAGGAACCCACCTCTGGATATAAGGTTTCAAAAGAGCTGCTGCATTCTGTTGTGGAAATTTTCCATCAATATAAACTCTAAACAAGTGATTTTGTTCTTCATAACAGCACCTCCCATCACCCATAAATGTATTGTTAATCTATGCTGACTACTGACTATAATCCATGCAAAAATTATTCAAGAGAATTATTTTTTTGCGGGGGGGTTCAAGTACATTCCCAGCGTAAACAAGCAGCAAAGTGTGAATAATATTGCTTCTGTAGCTTGCTATGGGAATTTAAAACTAAGCTTGTGTATTTCAAGGCGGAATGGGAGAACCTGTCACAGCCTTCTCACCATCAGTCCACCCTGGCCAACTCACCATTGACAACTTGTCACAGGACAACTTGTTGCTGGACAATTCAACAATTTAATTATTAAATAGCAATAGCAATAGCAGTTAGACTTATATACCGCTTCATAGGGCTTTCAGCCCTCTCTAAGCGGTTTCCAGAGTCAGCATATTGCCCCCAACAACAATCCGGGTCCTCATTTTACCCACCTCAGAAGGATGGAAGCCTGAATCAACCTGGAGCCAGTGAGATTAGAACCGCCGAACTGCAGATAGCAGTCAGCTGAAGTGGCCTGCAGTACTGCACTCTAACCACTGCTCCACCCCGGCTTTAAAAGAATTAAAAATTATTTTAATTATTGTCACTTACATTTCATTTTGTCCCCCCCTTTGGTATTCTTTCTTTAATGATTCTATTCCATGGGTGTCAAATTTGATCATGTCATGTGACATCACGTGATGTTTTTGCCTTTGCGGAGCTGGGGTGGGCGTGGCCTGCCTGTGATGCATCTTGTCCGCGGGCTGCCAGTTTGCCTATTCCATTATTTCTTTAACATTAGTGTAATTCTTCAAGGAGCTCGTAAATGAAAACAAGGGGAAAAGAAAAATGAAGATTTGGAAGAGGGTACGGAAATACCGAACAGGATCTCTCAACTCCGTGCATTAGAATATTTTTATTATATAATTCCTCTCCTTTTTCTCCCCCTTTGCTTTATTTCCTGGTTAAGATTAAAGCACCTTTCATTCCAAACTGAATTACCTTTTTTTTTTCCAGAATACCACTCAAAATTTACCAAATATTCCAGAGCCACCCATCTTAAACGTAACAAGCCTGAATTTGTTGCCTCCTGTTATTGATAAAAAGCCAGCTGGTAAGAAGTATGGTGATGTTCTCCAAGATGTTCGACCAATATACAAAGTGGTATGTATACTCTTCCCCCCCCCCCCACACACACACCCCAACCATTTTATTTGGCTGTTTTTTTAAACCTTGTTTAATCATATCATTTTGAGAGGTAATAGCAATAGCAATAGCAGTTAGACTTATATACCACTTCATAGGGCTTTCAGCCCTCTCTAAGCGGTTTACAGAGTCAGCATATCGCCCCCAACAACAATCCGGTTCCTCATTTCACCCACCTCGGAAGGATGGAAGGCTGAGTCAACCTTGAGCCGGTGAGATTTGAACAGCCAAACTGCAGAACTGCAGTCAGCTGAAGTAGCCTGCAGTGCTGCACTCTAACCACTGTGCCACCTCGGGTAGAACAAAATATGGATTAAAATATAAGAATGAAGAGGTGGCATAAAAGGGACAGTTAGAAGCTTGCTTAAAGGGGCAGGGAAATGTCATCAGCCTTCAACCACATCTTCCAGCAAACGTCCCCATGTCCAAAGTCCAAAACCACAAGGTTCAATTAAAGTTCGCATAAAGACATGTAGTCCGTACATGTGTCCCAAGACAAAAGGAGAAGACTCCATCTCCTTATAAGGCTTTTTCCTCAAGGTAACCAATAATAGCAATAGCAATAGCAGTTAGACTTATATACCGCTTCATAGGGCTTTCAGCCCTCTCTAAGCGGTTTACAGAGTCAGCATATCGCCCCCACAGTCTGGGTCCTCATTTCACCCACCTCGGAAGGATGGAAGGCTGAGTCAACCTTGAGCCGGTGAGATTAGAACCGCTGAACTGCAGATAACAGTCAACTGAAGTGGCCTGCAGTACTGCACCCTAACCACTGCGCCACCTCGGCTCTTAAGAAATAAGTTAGGTATTTCCATGTTGCGCTGCTTTTGAGAATGCATAAGAACAAGTGCTTCGATAATGAAGGTTGTTCAGAATTTCCAATGCTAGCTATGTGTTAGCTTTCTGAACCTGGCTGCCAAATAAACTTTTCCTGTATCCCAGTGGTGGGTTTCAAAAATTGTTCGAACCTACTCTGTGGGTGTGGCCTCCTTTGTGGGAGTGGCTTGCCGCCCGTGTGACCGGATGGGAGTGGCTTGCTGCCCATGTGACCAGATATGAAGATGCCGACGATATTGTCAGAACCACCTTAAATGACCTCACACACAGCACTGGCATGCATAAGAATAGGATGTAAACTTGTTTTTTAAAATGCACCTTTGGTTTGCGTGAAAACAACTTCAACCCACGCAATGTTCTGATTGCACCACAAACACACTAATCATCCTTACCTTTCACAGAGGCACTGAGTTTTATAAATAGGAGCATGATAGTGTAGAATAATCCTATCCAAGGACCAGTGGTGGGTTTCAAAAAAATTTGGAAGCTCTTCTGTAGGTGTGGCCTGCTTTCCGGGTCCACTGGTGGAACCTCTTCTAACCGGTTCGGTCGATTTGACGAACCGGTTCTACCGAATAGGTGTGAACTGGTAGGAACCCACCTCTGCTGTATCCTGAGAAGTATAAGCCTGTCATTTTCTGCAACAGCAATATATTAGCTCACTACAGAGGTGGGTTCCTCCCAGTTTGGACTGATTCATTTGAATAGATAGTAACTAGTCTGGACATGTAAGTGTACCCATTCTATTCTCAGGTGCGCCATCTTGATTTTCTGTTGTGCACATGTGCACAGAAATGATTGATTTGTACCATGTGATGTGATTTCTCAACACTCATTCCATCTTTTTCACCCAGGGAGAGACTGCCGAAGTGCATTTCGTAGGAGCAAACCCAAGGAGTTCTACAGAGTATATGGTGAGAGATGAAACCAACGGAAAGATTGCGCAGGAAAATTTGAGCGAGTCCTTAGATTTCCTGCATTTGACCAAATAATTCGGAGATGCAATGTCTGTTTATTTTATTTTCTCTCTCTCTCTCTCTCTCTTCCTCCCTCCCTTTTTCTCATCGTAATTGCAAATATGGAGAAGGAAGATGGGGAAGAGGAAACAAACGAACCCAAAAGATACAACTGTGATCTAAGGAGATCCTCTGATCTTATCCAATATTATATATATATAGTGTCACAACCCCTGGTATGCCCGAATATGGGAGGAAGCCTACTGCTTCCTTTCTCTGTCTATCGGCTCGTCACAAGAGACCATCCAGACAGAAAGCCAATATTTTTACTGTTGTTGTATTTGTGCTGATAAATAAATAAAGGGAGACTAGTATAGATCTATTTCAAGCTATTTAGCTCTCATCAGCTAGCCATACCCTTACTGGGATTCGAACCTGGGCTGTATTACATCTTAGGCAGATGTGTTAACCACTAAGCCACAAGGTTCTCCTCCTTTATCAGCTGAGCTAGGGAAATAGGTATGTATTTAGTGTCACAACCCCTGGTATGCCCAAATATGGGAGGAAGCCTACTGCTTCCTTTCTCTGTCTATCGGCTTGTCACAAGAGACCATCCAGACAGAAACCCAATATTTTTACTATTGTTGTATTTGTGCTGATAAATAAATAAAGGGAGACTAGTATAGATCTATTTCAAGCTCGTCACAAGAGACCATCATGACAGAAAGCCATAATTTTTACTGTTGCCTGTGTTACATTTGTGTTGCATTTATATATATTTAATATCCATAACTAATAGTTTCTGAGGAGCTATTTTACAAGTGGGTATTTTACATCTCCATCACTGCTTATTTTTTCCAGGCCAATTTTACTTTCCTTACGGTGGAGAAACATGATAACATTTCTAAATGCTGGCAAGTGCTGCATGACGATGCCTCATGGGATACTCGGTAAGGAGTCCTGTCAAGACCTTATATATTTCGGCAGATGCTCAAAACCTTTTTCCAAAAACAGATGCACAGAATCCTTTGATGTCACTTTGGTCTTTTTAAAATATCAAAACAGTGCAGGGAGGTCAAAAATCAGCACTGGGACGTGCTTGGAAAGAGGTGTAAAGGTTCATTAATATCTGAAAAGTTCCTTTTTCTGGTCAAACCACTGCGCCGAGGTGGCGCAGTGGTTAGGGTGCAGTACTGCAGGCCACTTCAGCTGACTGTTATCTGCAGTTCAGCGGTTCTAATCTCACCAGCTCAAGGTTGACTCAGCCTTCCATCCTTCCGAGGTGGGTGAAATGAGGACCCAGACTGTGGGGGCGATTTGCTGACTCTGTAAACCGCTTAGAGAGGGCTGAAAGCCCTGTGAAGCGGTATATAAGTCTAACTGCTATTGCTATTGCTAACTGATAATACCTGAAACTAGACAATTATGGGGAGGATAGAGCTTGGGAGGAATGATTTCAACACTTTTCTATGTGCAATTGCGCCTGAATCAGCGCAATCATAGGATCTGGCATGCATCTATTCCCAGGTTCTATGCATGTGCTCTAGTGTTAATGGGAAGGGAGGGGAGAAACAAAATGTACTCATATAAACATTATGTAGATGAAATATAATGAGGACTCTTTAATCTGGGGACTGTTCCAGTTCATCCGTGAGCTTTGAAGTGAGAGGCTGATGAATATAATAATCCAAACGTTTGATATAATCATTCATTTGTACATATTGTGATGTTCAAGACTTTGAGCATAGATGAAAGGTAATTTCCAAGGTTGTTTTTAATTTTGCATTCTCTCCCTGAAGACATTGGCTTTAAAAGTAGAAGGCAGGAAGCGCTCCTCCTTTCTCCACAATGAATGAATAGCAATAGCAATTGTTAGACTTATATACTGCTTCATAGGGCTTTCAGCCCTCTCTAAGCGGTTTACAGAGTCAGCATATTGCCCCCAACAACAATCCGGGTCCTCATTTTACCCACCTCGGAAGGATGGAAGGCTGAGTCAACCTTGAGCCTAGTGGGATTTGAACAGCCGAATTGCTGAACTGCAGTCAGCTGAAGTAGCCTGCAGTGCTGCATTTAACCACTGCGCCACCTCGGCTCCTGAATGATGATCCACAGAATGGATTATTCAAGGCATGGCATTTTGAGAGACTGTTTGCTAGTTTTTGATTAAATTTATTTTGTTAACTCAGTAGCAATAGCACTTAGACTTATACACCGCTTCATAGTTCTTTTATAGCCCTCTCTAAGCGGATTACAGAGTCAGCATCTTGCCTCCAACTCTCTGGGTCCTCATTTTACCCACCTCAAAAGGATGGAAGGCTGAGTCAACCTTGAGCCTGGTGAGATTTGAACTGCTGAACTGCAGCTAACAGTCAGCTGAAGTAGCCTGCAGTACTGCACCCTAACCATTGTGCCACCTCGGCTCAAGCAGTACCGCAGCGTGGATATAAATGCAGCAATTTTTCAGAAACTGCGAAATGAGATTATGCGATTAAACCCTGAGTTGAAATCATATTGAAACCCGAGCTTAATCTGCATTTCACTGAATCAGCCTGCATGAAGACAATCACTTTCATTCATGAAACTTGTTTTTCTCATTAGGTTGATCTGGAAGAAAGGCACGTTGGGCCAAAGTACATCTATAATAGAATGGCACATTCCAAAGGCCACTGAATCAGGAAAATACAGAATCCAATATTTTGGACACAGCAAAGAATTATTTAGTCCAATCCGGGCATTTAATGGGTCCTCTTCAACATTTGAAGTTTATAATTGGTGGTATCCTATTGAAAAGCATCAAGTTGCCCCTTTCAGCTTGAAAAAAAGGATAATCTCATAGCTCCTCCATTGTCCATTAAGACTTTGCAAGTTGCTATAGCAGAGAGAAAATGTACTATCTCTTTGACTGTGTGCAGCCTGCAGTTCCCAGTACTTTCAAACTTTGGAAACTCATTGTGTTTGCATACTGCTAAAATTTATTTTTCTCAGTTTTCCAACACAAACCAATCAGAAGCGAAAGAGGCTCCTAAATTTATCCCCTATTCTTTTCATTGAATTGCCACCTTGGTCAACGATGCCCACGAAACCATCCCAGAAATAAAAGACCTTGCAAAAAACATTGTTCATTTCTTTTCCGTGGCACGACAAAACCGCGCTCGTCAAAATAGCGGTGATAAAACAGCGTCGCTAAAGCCGCGACGTCATCACCGCGCGTCATCACCGCCGTGACAACAGCGCGGCGGCAGAAGGGCGCTTTAAAACAGCGCGGTGGCAGAAAGCCGATTTACATTAAGGTAAGGGTTAGGATTAGGTTTAGGGGTTTGCTTTAGGGTTAGGTTTGGGGTTAGGGTTAGGGTTAGGTTTAGGGTTAGGGTTAGGGTTAGGCTTAGGGTTAGGTTTAGGGTTAGGTTTAGGGTTAGGTTTAGGGTTAGGTTTAGGGTTAGGTTTAGGGTTAGGTTTAGGGTTAGGTTTAGGGTTAGGTTTAGGGTTAGGGGGGGTTAGGTTTAGGGTTAGGGTTAGGGTTAGGTTTAGGGTTAGGTTTAGGGTTAGGTTTAGGGTTAGGTTTAGGATTAGGTTTAGGGTTAGGTTTAGGGTTAGGTTTAGGGTTAGGTTTAGGTTTAGGGTTAGGTTAGGTTTAGGGTTAGGGTTAGGGTTAGGGTTAGGGTTAGGGTTAGGGTTAGGGTTAGGGTTAGGGTTAGGTTTAGGGTTAGGTTTAGGGTTAGGTTTAGGGTTAGGTTTAGGGTTAGGGGGGGTTAGGTTTAGGGTTAGGTTTAGGGTTAGGTTTAGGGTTAGGTTTAGGGTTAGGTTTAGGGTTAGGTTTAGGTTTAGGTCTAGGTTTAGGTTTAGGGTTAGGTTTAGGGTTAGGTTTAGGGTTAGGTTTAGGGTTAGGTTTAGGGTTAGGTTTAGGTTTAGGGTTAGGTTTAGGGTTAGGTTTAGGGTTAGGTTTAGGGTTAGGTTTAGGGTTAGGGTTAGGGTTAGGTTTAGGGTTAGGTTTAGGGTTAGGTTTAGGGTGCTGAGTGCTTCGGAAGGCGCGGATTTGCCCTCCGCGATTATGTCATCGCGGTAGGGTCGCGTTTTTCCTTAGCGCTTCGAACGGCGCTGATTTGCCCTCCGCACTTATGTCGGCGCGGATAAGGGCTTCGTGGTTTTGTGGTGGAACCTTTCTTTTCTTGGGAAATGTGCATTAAAGATTCGGAGGCACAAACTATAGTATGGTGTGAATTCTTGTGCTACAATTTGCCCCTCCCTCAAGTCTTAGAATCTCTTCTTGATAGAGCAGCTGCAATTTTTGGAATTTAACATATGCACGAAGGAGCTAGAGCTAGGATTCCACGTTTGGTTGAGATCCGTCACAGATAATACCTCAGCTTACTTGGAATTATCAACAAGAGAACCAGTAGTTAAATCTAATCCACATTTTGGAAAGTGCTTTCTGAACTTAAATATGTTGATCTGGATGAAAATGTGGGTGACTTCACCTTGCACTGACACCGAAGGGACACAATCCGTTCATGTAGAAATTGTCTAGCTATGTTTGCAAATAAATTCCACAGTTTGGTTTCTAAAGGAAGGCTCAGACAGCAAGACAATTTGCTTTATCAATCAAAAGTGAGAAATGAAAATGATAACAACAGCAAAGATACACCATTCAGAACCAAGAAGAAGGGTATTCATGCAACTGGATCAGAGGAGAGTTGCTCCTGATTTGGCCCAGATCGGATGAACTGGTAGTGACAGTGGTGGGAGGCTCCACTCACCTGCCCGGATGCTTCTGTGCATGTGCAGAAGCATTGTGCACGCATGAGCGAACTGGTAGTAAAAAAAAAATGAAAAGCTACCACTGAACTGAGGCTGCTACTGTTAAGAAGATCCTGAACAAAATTTGTGTGTGTGTATACACACACACACACACACACATATATCAGTGGTGGGTTTCAAAAATTGTTCGAACCTACCCTGTGGGTGTGGCCTCCTTTGTGGGAGTGGCTTGCCACCCATGTGACCGGATGGGAGTGGCTTGCCACCCATGTGACCGGATATGAAGATGCCGACAACACTTGTCAGAACCATCTTAAATTAATTCACACACAGCATTGGCATGCATAAGAATAGGATGTAAACTTGTTTTTTAAAAGGCAACTTTGGTTTGCGTTAAAACAACTTCAACACACGCAATGTGCTGATTGCACCACAAATGCAGTAGTCATCCTTCCCTTTCACAGAGGCACTGAGTTTTATAAATAGGAGCATGATAGTGTAGAATAATCCTATCCAAGGACCAGTGGCGGGTTTCAAAAAAATTTGGAACCTCTTCTGTAGGTGTGGCCTGCTTTCCGGGTCCACTGGTGGAACCTCTTCTAACCGGTCCGGTAGATTTCACGAACCGGTTCTACCGAATAGGTGAGAACTGGTAGGAAACCACCTCTGATACATACATATATACATACATACATACATACACACACACACACACACACACACAAAAACAGACAGAAATTTACAGAATAACAGAGTTGGAAGGGACCTCGGAGGTCTTTTTGTCCAACCCCCAGTTTAAGCAGGAAAACTTACAGTATTTCAGACAAATGGTTATGCAACATCTTCTTAAAAGTTTCCAGTGTTGGAGCATCTACAATTTCTAGAGGCAAGTTCTTCCATTGATTAATTGTTCTAATCAGGGCTGGATTTTCCTATAGGCTAACTAGGCTTCAGCCTAGGGCCTCAAGATCAAGAAGGGCCTACATTCAAGTTGTTAGCAAAACTAAAATTACACTATTCTAAAAACAGTGAACACTAAAACACTGAACCGAAAATAAGGAGAAATTCTACGCATATGACTAATAAACAAACATAAAAATGTATTGGTTAAGATTGTTCCAGCGCCGCGGCAGTTGGGGAGCCCGCCCACGTTCCCGGCACCGGCGGTCGGGCGAGAGGCTCAGCCGCTCCCAGTAGCCGCCCCGTCGACGCGGAGCCCACCAGCAGCCAGGCAGGTGAGGGCGAGGGGGCCGAGCCGGGCAGCTGAGTGCAGCAGGGGAGGCGGCTGGCCTCGCTGCCTTTGCCACAGAGCAGAGCCGCCCTCCGTCGGGAGGCCAGCTATATATATTGATATATATTGATATATATCACAATAATGATATATTTTATTGTCTCTCATGTAATTTACAAACTTAAAAATGGGAGGCGAAAGGGCCTCATAAGTGGAGTAGCCTAGGGCCTCTTTTCATCTAAATCCGGCACTGGTTCTAATTGTCAAGAAATTTTTCCTTCGTTCTAAGTTGCTTCTCTTCCACCCATTGCTTCTTGTCCTGCCCTGAAGTGCTTTGGAGAATAACTTGACTCCCTTTTCTTTGTGGCAACCCCTGAGATATTGGAACACTGCTATCATGTCTTCCCTAATTCTTCTTTTCATCGGACTAGACATACACAGTTTTTACAGCCGTTCTTCATATGTTTTAGCCTCCAGTCTTCTAATGATCATTGTTGCTCTTCTCTGCACGCTTTCTAGAATCTCCACATCTTTTTTACATCATGGCGACCAAAACTGGATGCATTTGGGGCATAAGCATCCAATAGTTTGTTAAATCCTCTTCCCTTCCTCCCTCTTATACTTCTAAAACTAGTTTATAAGAGTTTGGATCAGCTGATGGCAAAATATCCTCAACTAGAGGAAGAAGAGAGGAGAGGAGGACAAAACTTCTGTGTCAGCACTCCTCCATTGAATAATTAGGAAAGAAAACCACGAGACTCCATGTGTAGAAATCAAGTGTACTTTTACTAATTATAAATGATCAGAAGCGTAGCAAAGTGAAGACTGATTATTTAGGCGCGAAAGCAAATGATACATAGAATAACCCATTCCCCACCCCTTGGCATCCCAGTCACAGTCCAATCATAATTCTCCCAAGTGTCAGGTGCGAGATAACTTCGAAAGGCATCACCAAGATGGAATGTCGGTGCCGTTGGTCTTGGCGGGAAACCTCCTCCGCATGCGCAGTAAGACAGGCAGCAGAACTCCGGAATCTTCCTCCAGCACAATTAGTAGTCCCCTCCCAAATACCATGCCTCCCCTCCCCGTTTCAATGGCAGCCGAAGCAGCAGCAAAGCAGAGGCTGACATTCTGCCATTTTTCTTTTGATTTTTTTACCCCAATACGTTCAAAGTTGAATTTAAGTTCCTACCAAGCATTAACAACACTGGTGGAGCTCTTGATAGAGCAATTTCCAAATTCTGTTGCAGATCAGATAATATATTCAATAATTGAGTGAGAGACTCTGAACAGATTTCCATCAAGTCTACCAAGTACTTAGCATATAGATGAGAAAGAATGGCGAACACTCTCATGCTGTAATAAACTTAATGAGCCATAAGATTCCTATCTGTTTTTATATTTTTGTAAGTAGAGCTATGGTCTGGGAAATGTGCAAACGTTTGAAGTCACAAAGACTGCTTTGGGAAATAAATCTGGCTATGACATGACTTGACTACATGGTCATTCACAATCAAGAACCCCTGTGATCAGTGGTGGGTTTCAAAAATTTTTCGAACCTACTCTGTGGGTGTGGCCTCCTTTGTGGGAGTGGCTTGTTGGCCATGTGACCTGGTGGGAGTGGCTTGCCGGCCATGTGTTCTCTCTCTCTCTCTCTCTCTCTCTCTTTCTCGCTCTCTCTTTCTTTCCATCCTTTTGTCTCTCTGTCCCTTTTTTCATTTTTCTTTCATTTCTCTCTCACTTTTTCTTTCTTTTTTCTTTCTTCTTTCTTTCTTTCTTCCTTCCTTTCTTCCTTTCTTCCTTTCTTCCTTTCTTTCTCTTTCTCTCTCTGTGTGAGTCTGTCTGTCTCTGTGAGTGTGTGTGTGTGGCTCTTTGCCCCTCCCTCCCTCCCTCCCCGTGACCCGTCAAAACCGCGCTTGACTAAGCCGCGCCCGATTAAACCGCGTCGCTGATGTCATCAACAGGGCGACAACAGCCAGCACGGAGAAAGAAGGACGCTTTAAATAGCGCTTTGAAAGCAAGCCGATTCAACTTAAGGTAAGGGTTAGGTTTAGGGTTAGGTTTAGGGTTAGGTTTAGGGTTAGGTTTAGGGTTAGGTTTAGGGTTAGGTTTAGGGTTAGGTTTAGGGTTAGGTTTAGGGTTAGGTTTAGGGTTAGGTTTAGGGTTAGGTTTAGGGTTAGGTTTAGGGTTAGGGTTAGGTTAAGGGTTAGGGTTAGGTTTAGGGTTAGGTTTAGGGTTAGGTTCAGGGTTAGGGTTAGGTTAAGGGTTAGGGTTAGGTTTAGGGTTAGGTTAAGGGTTAGGGTTAGGTTTAGGGTTTACAGCGTGCTTCTGTCTCCGCGCTGTTGTCGCCCTGTTGATGACGTCAGTGACGCAGTTTAGTCGGACGCGGTTTAGTCGAGCGCGGTTTTGTGGTGGAACCCTCCCTCCCTCCCTCCCTCTGTGTCTCTCTATGTGATTCTCTCTCTGTGTCTGTCTGTCTGTCTGTCTGTCTGTCTGTCTGTCTGTCTGTCTGTCTGTCTGTCTGTCTCTGTGTATCTCTCTCCTCCAGTGGTGGGTTTCAAAAATTTTTGGAACCTCTTCTGTCGGTGTGGCCTGCTTTCCAGTGGTGGAACCTCTTTTAACCGGTTCAGGAGATTTGACGAACCGGTTCTACCGAATAGGTGCGAACTGGTAGGAACCCACCTCTGGTATAGACCCGTGTTTAAAAATGTTCACCATGACCTCTAAAGTATCTGATACTCCAAAGGAGAGCTTCTAAACTATGGCAACTTTGAAGACGTGGAACTGCCGGCTGGAGAATTCTGGGGAAGTTGAAGTTGACATTGCCTTCAAGTTGCCAAAGTTGAGAAACACTGTCCCAAAGGATTTGGTTGAAAGCAGTTGGAGCCAACACCCATTAGGGTGACACAGGAATAAACCTAGGCAGTTGTGCTTTCTAAATAAGCCCTCTGTTTCATATGCTAAAAGTAATCAGAGGTCAGCACCATTAGGAAATTCTGAAAGTGCCTGATTAAAGGTGTGGTTTCCACCTCCAGTAATCCCTATGAGGATTTTCCACTGCAGCTAATGCAGCAATACCAGTGGTGGCATTCAAAACTTTTTGCTACCGGTTCAGTGAGCGTGACTTAGTGGTCATGGTGTGGCTTCGTGACCTGTCAAAACTGCGGTCGACTAAGCCGCGCCTGATTAAACCATGTCGCTGACGTCATCAACAGGGCGACAACATCCAGTGCGGAGAAAGAAGGGCGCTTTAAATAGCGCTTTGAAAACAAGCCGATTCAACTTAAGGTAAGGGTTAGGTTTAGGGTTAGGTTTAGGATTAGGTTTAGGGGGGTTAGGTTTAGGTTTAGGGGTTAATTTTAGGTTTAGGGTTTACAGTGTGCTTCTGTCTCCGCACTGTTGTCGCCCTGTTGATGACATCAGCTATGCGGTTTAGTCGGACGTGGTTTAGTCGAGCGCGGTTTTGTGGTGGAACCCTGTGGCTTAGTGGGTGTGGCAGGTGAAGGTTACTACAAAATCCCCATTCCCTCCCCACTCCACTAACCATCTTTCCATCTCTGTTCTCCTGGGCAGGGCAACAAAAGAAGACGCAGCAAATCAGTCCCTTGCCCCGTTTATATAATTTTCTAATTTTCAGAAATTGAGGCCAAATTTCTCAGTAGATGATGCTCTAGGACAGAGCTGTCAAACTCGATTTCATAGAGGGCTGTATCAGGATTGTGTTTGATCTCAAGGAGGCGGGGGGGCGGCATGGTCAGGGTGGCCATAGCTAGCTTGATGTCACTCATATTGGGGGCCTCCTGTGGTGGCCTGAGCCTTTTTCTAGTGAAAACAGGCTCCCAAGCTCCATTTTCAGCCTCCTGCAACCCTCTGCCAGCAAAAACGGAGCTAGGAACCGAGCAAGTGGTGAGTCCCACAACTGTTGTATCATCTACAAATTTAGTAAAAGTATTACTAGCGTGAATGGGAATGAAATATTTTGGGGGATATTAAAAGAGGCGGTTCACCGACAAAAGGGCGAAGGACAAAACCGCGCCCGACTAAACCGCGTCGCTGACGTCATCAACAGGGTGACAACAGCGCGGAGACAGAAGCACGCTGTAAACCCTAAACCTAAACCTAACCCCCTAAACCTAATCCTAAACCTAACCCTAAACCTAACCCTAAACCTAACCCTTAACCTAACCCTAACCCTAACCCTAACCCTAACCCTAACCCTAACCCTAACCCTAACCCTTAACCTAACCCTAAAGCTAACCCTAAAGCTAACCCTAACCCTTAACCTAACCCTAAAGC
>NW_022473642.1:0-37500 GCF_009769535.1 Thamnophis elegans
ATTTGCTGGGTGACACTGCTGCTTAAGGGGTTTTCAGCTCAAGAAGGAAAGTTTGGTGTAGCCGTTAAGACATCGGACTAGTAACCAGGTGAGTTCTAGTTCTGCCTTAGGCGTCAAAGCAGTCTGGGAGACTTTGGGCCAATCACCAGGAGACAGTGAATTCTAGTTCCACCTTTGGCATGAAAGCTGATTAGGGTTCTTTGGGCCAATCGCCAGGAGAAAGAGAGTTCTAGTCCAGACTTAGGTATGAAAGCTGGTTGGGTGACTGGGCCAAACACCAGGAGAAAGAGAATTCTAGTTCAGCCTTGGGCATGAAAGCTTGGTTGGGTGACTGGGTCAATCACCAGGAGACGGTGAGTTCTAGTTACACCTTAGGCATGAAAGCTGGGTGGGTGACTTTGGATCAATCACCAGGAGACGGTGAGTTCTAGTTACACCTTAGGCATGAAAGCTGGGTGGGTGACTTTGGGTCAATCACCAGGAGACAGTGAGTTCTAGTTCAGCCTTAGGCATGAATGCTGGTTGGGTGACTGGGCCAATCACCAGGAGAAAGAGAGTTCTAGTTCACACTTAGGCATGAAAGCCAGCTGGGTGACTTTGGGCCAATTGCTAGGAGACAGTGAGTTCTAGTCCCACCTTACGCAGGAAAGCTGGCTGGGTGACTTCGAGCTAATAGGCAATAAATGTGGAGTTCTAGTCCTGCCTTAGGCATGAAGCTGATTGGGTGACTTTGGGCCAATCACCAGGAGATAAGAGAGTTCTAGTTCTACCTTAGGCATGAAGCTGTCTTTAGGCCTGTCACTCTCTCTCAGCCTAATCCACTTTCAACCAGTAGATGGCAGTGTGTATAGGTTTATCTTTTCTCTGAATAAAAGATTGCTGTGTCCTTGGGGCAGTTAAGCAGAAAAGCACATGTTGACTGTTTCTACGGCTATATACAGAATTTCTAACAGATTTATGAAATCCCATGCAAGTAACAGAGGTGTTTTGCCATCTTCAGCTTTATTTCATCACGTGTGCGTTTCCAGAAATGATATGCAGAAATCTAGTCTATTGCTTGATCACATAAATTATAGGCAAGGGACTGGAAGCAAGTAGATTCCAAGCGGATCACACAATATTTCCAGAAGCATTGCGAGAGATTCCTACGTTTCTTGTATTGCTTCCTGGCAGATTCCATAAACGCCTTAACAGCAGATTTCCAACGGGTGCCTGCAAGTGGGGCGGGAAAAAAACCAGACATTTTTCGACTTACGACCAAAATTTACATTGCTAAGTGAGAATTTGTGAAGTGAGGTTCGGCCCCCATTTCGCGATTTTTCTTGCCACGTTGTGAAGGGGATCCCTGCCGTCGTCAAAGAGCACCCCGTCGCTAAGTGAACCTGGCTTTCCCCATTGACCTCGCTAGTCAGACGGTCGCAAAAGGGGATCGTGTAATAACCCCAGGGGACACCGCGACCGTCGTAAATACAAGTCTGGTGCCAAACATTTGAACTTTGATGGCGTGACCCTGGGGAGTTGCTTCCCCCCCCTCCCCCAGTACCGTGGTAACTTCGGTCACAGAGTGAAATTGTTGTAAGCCGAGGAGGACGGTCATTAAAAGTGACCTGTTGTATCTGAAGGACTATCTGTACAAACAGCCTGTGAGTTCCAAGCTGTTGAAATGATTTTGCACAGCTGAAATCTTTTCCCCGAAGCGGAAGGATTTATTTTCCTGAGAGCAGGAAGGAAATTCTAATTCGGCCTATTGTTTCTCCATGGAGGAAGAGAAATCCTACCCCCCCCCGCCCACAAACAAATAAGCAGGGCTGGGAAACGCATTGTTTCCTCTCTCAGGAGCATTCCCCCCCCCCATTCCAATTATCTCCGCTTCTCTTGAATTGGTCTTTTTCCAAAGAAAAAATAATTGGATTTGACCCTAAGCACTGAAAATCTTCAGAGGCAGAAAAAAGGACCAAAATACCATTCCAGATCTAATTTATCTCCACCCACACCAGAGGTGGGTTCCTACCAGTTCGCACCTATTCGGTAGAACCGGTTCGTCAAATCTACCGAACCGGTTAGAAGAGGTTCCACCAGTGGACCCGGAAAGCAGGCCACACCTACAGAAGAGGCTCCAAAAAATTTTGAAACCCACCACTGCCACAACAACAGAGACACAGAGAGACACAGAGAGAGAGAGAGAGAGAGAGAGAGAGAGAGAGAGAGAGAGAGAGAGAGAGAGAGAGAGAGAGAGAGAGAGAGAGAAGGAAGGAGGAAGGAAGGAAGGAAGGGAAGGAAGAGGAAGAGAGTGAGAGAGTGAGAGAGAGATGAAAGAAAAAAAGAAAAAGGGACAGAGAGACAAAGGAAGGAAAGAGAGAGAGAAAGAAGGAAGAAGGAAGGAAGGAAGGAAGGAAGAAATAAATAAAAAAGAAAAAAGGAAAGTGAGAGAGAGATGAAAGAAAAAAAAGAAAAAAGGGACAGAGAGACAAAAGGAAGGGAGAGAGAGAAAGAAAGAAAGGAAGAAATAAATAAATAAAAAAAGAAAAAAGAAAGAAAAAGAGTGAGAGAGAGATGAAAGAAAAAAAGAAAAAAGGGACAGAGAGACAAAAGGAAGGAAAGAGAGAGAAAGAAAGAAAGAAAGGAAGGAAGAAATAAATAAATAAATAAATAAAGAAAAAAGAAAGAAAAAGAGTGAGAGAGAGATGAAGAAAAAAAAAACAGGGACAGAGAGACAAAAGGAAGGAGAGAGAGAGAAAGAAAGAAAGAAAGAAAGAAGAAAGAAAAGAAAGAAAGAAAGAACGAACATGGCCGGCAAGCCACTCCCACCAGGTCACATGGCCAGCAAGCCACTCCCACAAAGGAGGCCACACCCACAGAGTAGGTTCCAAAATTTTTTGAAACCCACCACTGATCCCCACACGCTTACCTCTTTAACATATTCCCTGGCACTGGAGCTCGGGGGGCCAAAACCTGCAATGAAAACAGAATATTCAGAATATTTGGACTCCAACTGGACAAATATGAGCCAGCCACGTAAAAAAGCTAATACGATCCTCGGGGGGGCACAAACAAGAGGCATAGACTCAAAATCAGGTGAAGATTTCGTACAGCTTCGTAAAGCCTTAGGAAGGCCACGCCTGTAATCCTGCATCCGGTTTTGGTCACCCTGCTACGAAAAAGACGTTGAGACTTTGGAAAAAATGCACAGAAAACTAACTAGGATGATTAAAAGCCTGGAGGCTAAAACATAAGAAGAACGGTTGCAGGATTTGAGTTTGGGCTAGTCTAGAGTGGGGGGGGGGGCATGATAGCAGTCTTCAAGTATTTGAGGGGCTACCCCAAAGAAGAACTTATTCTCCAAAGCACCAGAAGTCAGGACAAGAAGCAATGGATGGGAACTAATCCACAGACAGAAGCACCTGAAATTAAGGAAAAACTTCCTAACAGTGAGGACAATTAATCAGTGGAACAGCTTGCCACCAGAAGTTGTGGGTAGTAGCTCCATCACTGGAGGTTTTTAAGGAAAGACTGGACCGCCATTTCTCTGAAATGGTCTAGCGTCTCCTGCTTGAACAGGGGGAGGTGGGGTGGACTAGAAGACCTCCAAGGTGACTTCTGGCTCTACGTTGATTGGTTTCCTATTGGAAATAGAGAACCTGCTTGGTTAATTGTCCTCACGGTGTGGAAGTTTCTCCCTTATTCCAGGTTTCTTCTGTCCTTGAAACACAATCTTCAAGAAAAGACGACGGAGCTTTATAAACTTTTTGGGGTATGGAGAAAAGAAAGCGTTTGCGGGGTAAGATGGCATGATTATTCAAGGGGGGAAAAATGCGTCTTACCTGCTATGCTTGGAATGTCTATCGTAGTTCCTGGTCTCCTGGTCAAGGTTTGCTGGAAGGGTCTCTGTTGGCCAAAGTCTCCAAATTTAGCTTGGCATCTTCGTTGTTGACTGTGGATGGAGAATAAGATCAGGAAGAAACAAGGCGTTTTGTCTTTAAGGAATGATAAGATATTTGTATTAACGAGATTAAAAAGAATTGACGGAAGAACGGCCTACTCCTTTTGCTCTGGATCATTTACGCTCTGCAGCTATTCCTGGTGGCTGCCCTCCTTCTTGCTCATCAGAAGATATGCTATCTCTAACCACTAGACCTCTTTCCCCCCAATGCTCCTTAGGATAGGACAAGAAGGATCCAACCTCACA
The DNA here is from genome assembly GCF_009769535.1 of Thamnophis elegans. Taxonomy (NCBI): domain Eukaryota; kingdom Metazoa; phylum Chordata; class Lepidosauria; order Squamata; family Natricidae; genus Thamnophis; species Thamnophis elegans. The sequence continues at coordinate 4,187 of NW_022473642.1, forward strand.
TGAAGGAGAAATTTCCCAACGGTGAGAACAACGGATGGCATTCCACCAGAAGTTCTATGGGTGCTCCATCACTGGAGGTCTTCAAGAAGAGACTGGACAGGTACTTGTCTGAAATGGGATAGGGTCTCCTGCTTGAGCAGGGGGTTGGACTAGAAGACCTCCAGGGTCCCTTCAAAACTCGGCTATTCTGTCATCCCAGATCAATCAACCAATGGAATGGCTTGTCTCCAGAAGGTGGGTGCTTCATCACTGGAGGTCTTCAAGAAGAGTCTGGACAGGCACTTATCTGAAATGGTCTACAGCCTCCTGCTTGAGCAGGGGGTTGGACTAGAGGACCTCCAAGGTCCCTTCCAACTGCGCTATTCTGTATCTCTTTAAGGGTCTCCTGCTTGAGCAGGGGGTTGGACTAGAAGACCTCTAAGGTTCCTTCCCACTGTATTATTCTGTATCTCTTTAAGGGTCTCCTGTTTGAGCAGGGGGTTGGACTAGAAGACCTCTAAGGTTCCTTCCAGCTCTATTCTGGATTGATTGGTTGGGTCTCCTGCTTGAGCAGGGGGTTGGACTAGAATATCTCTAAGGTTCCTTCCAGCTCTATTCTGGATTGATTGGTTGGGTCTCCTGCTTGAGCAGGGGGTTAGACTAGAAGATCTCTAAGGTCCCTTCCCACTGTATTATTCTGTATCTCTTTAAGGGTCTCCTGTTTGAGCAGGGGGCTGGACTAGAAGACCTCCAAGGTCCCTCCCAAGTGCGTTATTCTGCATTTCTTTAAGGGTCTACCTGCTTGAGCAGGGGGTTGGACTAGAAGACCTCCAAGGTCCCTTCCAACTCTCTTATTCTGCCCTCAGAATAAGAACTTCTTTCTTTTTCAAGGTCAATAATTTGTGCAGGTTACGAGTGGGCTCCCTCAGATATCTTCACCTCACTCTCAGATACATCTGTGCTAGTCGTTCCCGACTCTAGGGGGCAGTCCTCATCTCAGTTTCAAAGCCAAAGAGCCAGCGCTGTCCGAAGACGTCTCCGTGGTCATGTGGCCGGCATGACTCAACTCCCGAAGGCGCATCAAACGCTGTTCCCTTCCCACCAAAGGTGGTTCCTATTTTTCTACTTGCATTTTTAATTGCTTTCGAACTGCTGGGTTGGCAGAAGCTGGGACAAGGAACGGGAGCTCCCTCCATTACGTGGCGCTAGGGATTCGAACCGCCGAACGGCCGACCTTTCTGATCGACAAGTTCAGTGTCTTAGCCCCCGAGCCACCAGGTCCCTTCCAACCTTGGCTATGTCACCTTGAACCTTTACCAATCCTAAGCTAAAGTGGGGGGGGGGCACACTACTCGCAGCTGGATTCTTACCACTTTTATATGGGGGATTCCTCAATGCGCTACCACAAATTGAGCTTCAAGTTTCTGAGACAAGCCGTGGCTTTTAATGACATTTCGGCTGAAGCTGACTGACATTTTGCTTCGTAATATCTCTGGTTTCCCCCCCCCCCCCCACCATGTGGAGTTGCAACTGCAAACTTGCTCCACCGGAGGGAGTCCTTTCTGTTAGGTTTAGCCCAAATTGTGACACCAAATCGGGATTAAGCAGAATAGAGCTGGAAGGGACCATGGAGTATTTTAGTATTTTTTTTAGTATTTTATTAGGATTTATAGGCCGCCCTTTTCCCTGGAGGTCTTCTAGTCCAACCCCCTGCTCAATCAGGAGACCCTGGACCATTTCAATCAATCGGAGCTGGAAGGGACCTTGGAGGTCTTCTAGTCCAACCCCTGCTCAAGCAGGAGACCCTGGACCATTTCAATCAATCAGAGCTGGAGGGGACCTTGGAGGTCTCTATTCCAACCCCCCCTGCTTAAGCAAGAGACCCTCAACCATTTCAATCAATCAGAATAGAGCTGGAAGGGGCCTTGGAGGTCTTCTAGTCCACCCCCTGCTCAAGCAGGAGACTCTAGACCATTTCAATCAATCAGAACTGGAAGGGACCTTGGAGGTCTTCTAGTCCAAGCCAGAGACCCTGGACCTTTTCAATTAATCAGAGCTGGAGGGGACCTTGGAGGTCTTCTATTCCAACCCCCTCTGCTTAAGCAAGGGACCCTCAACCATTTCAATCAATCAGAACACAGCTGGAAGGGACCTTGGAGATCTTCTAGTCCAACCCCTGCTCAAGCAGGAGACCCTGGACCATTTCAATCAATCAGAGCTGGAGGGGACCTTGGAGGTCTTCTATTCCAACCCCCTCTGCTTAAGCAAGAGACCTCAACCATTTCAATCAATCAGAATAGAGCTGGAAGGGACCTTGGAGGTCTTCTAGTCCACCCCCACCTGCTTAAGTAGGAGACCCTAGGCCATTTCAGACTTCCCAATCTTTTATTAAAACCCTCCAGGGTTGGAGCATCCACAACCTCTGGTGGCCAGCTGTTCCACTGGTTCATTCACTTCACTTAGGAAGTTCCTCCTTAGTCCCAGGTTCCTTCTCTCCTTGATTAGTTTCCATCCATTCTTTCTTATCCCGTCTTCAGTTGCTTTGAATAAATAATTTGCCCCCCTCTTTTTGGGGCAGCCCCTCCAGTACTGGAAAGCTGCTATCACATCCCCGCTCCCCTAGTCCTTTTCTCTAAACTGGCCAAATCAAAAATCCTGCAACTTTTCTACCTGTGTTTAGCCTCCAGGCCTTCAATCATCTTAGTTTCTCTTCTCTGCACTTTGGTTCCTAAAAACAGCCCAATGGTTAGCCATTTTCTGCCAATTTTCAGTCTCCTTCACCCCTGCAGCTGGATTTTAACAGGTCTTCTCCTTATTTTTGACTGTTTTTCCAGTTTGCAAAAGATAAAGTCCTTTGGGACTTTCTGGCGCAATGACCCTCAGCTCCCACCAAATGAATCCTCCTCCTGCTACAATCCCACGTCCTTAATCCTGGAAGTCTCCCAAGAATAAATTCCTTCTTACCTGAGACCAAGCAGATAGTTCTCCGCTTGTCCTGGGAATGGACCACAGCCGTCCAAGGAGGGTGAAGAGCAAGAGGAAGGACCAGTTCAGCTTCCCCATTGTTTCCCCCCTCGGCTAAACTTTGGTGTGGAATTCCCTTGCTGCTGTGTCTATTGTCTATCTCCAGAGTGTTTTTCTCCCCCGTGGGCTTTATATCTTGTAGACCACCTGTGACCTCATCACGCCCCTGGTCTCAGCCCCACCCAAAATTCTCCAACGAACGTATCTATCGTCCGTTTGGGTGCTGAGGTCATTTCCAAGTGGCTTCGTAGACCATAAATCGAACTGTCTCCGTGCTTGATGGGGAAAGCGAATGCGATGGAGAAGGGGAGGAGGAGGAGGGTGGGGGGGAGAGAGAGAGAGAGAGAGAGAGAGAGAGAGAGAGAGAATCGAAAAGGAAAGGGAAAAAAAAACAACTTTATAAATTGGGCATAAAAATCAGAGAGTACCTTCTTCGGAGCGATAAATCACCAGCTAATGAAAACATCGGACGTCTTTGGAATGGGCCGGAGTTTTTTGAAACGGATGATTTATGGATCTGGGGGAGCTTGACGCACGTCATCCAAGAGATGGCATGGGTGGCGATGGAGATGGATGAGGGAAGATGCCCTGTTGCGTTTCAGGGGGGCCCGTGCCAAAAAGAGGACGATGAGCAGGGAATTAAACAGCCGTCCAAAAGAAAATTGAGGTTGACGTGGCTATGGGGTTGCAGGGATGACCAAGTTGACCCCTCCACCCGTCCGTAAATGGGACCTTGACCCTGTGTCAGGCCTGCAGCCATATTCCTTTTGGATTTTTGGGCCGTGCCCCGTCATTATTCACTATGTGTTTTTATTGTAGGGAAAATGGGGGATTGTATAGAGTTAGATGATAGGTAGCCATAACAACATTCTTTCTAGAAAGCCAAGGTCATCCTTTGTCTCTGCACCTGACTGGAGCTGGATGGGTGGGACTGCCAGCATGGCAGTGGGAGATTGGACCATGGGATTTGTGAGTGTTGGGGGGGGCAAGGTCTTGAACTTTCAACCGGGTGGGGAAAACCGGGAAGCTTTCAGATTTCGGGTTTTCCCAGATGTGCCAACGTGGCTCTCTTAATAAATTGGGGACTTTGAGCAATACTTTTGCCTTGGACTCTCTGATTTAATTTGGATGTTGTTTGGAACCCTGACACCCTGAAGGTTAAACACCAGTTTAAAAGGGGACGATGGGACATGGGATCAAAAAGGAAAAATGTCCCAGCTTTTTCTCAGATATGGAGCACGTAGAAGAAATCACGGGGCCTTCACTGGAGGCTAAAACATTTGAAGAACGGTTTCAGGATTTGGGTATGGCCACTCTAGAGAAAATAAGGACTAGAGGGGACATGATAACAGCCTTCCAGTATTTGTGGGGCTGCCCCAAAGAATAGGGGGGGTCAATTTATTTTCCAAAGCACCTGGAGGCAGGACGAGAAGCAACGGATTGGAAACCAACCAAGGAGGGACGCAACATAGAACTAAGGAGGAATTTCCTGACAGTGAGGACAATTCATCAGTGGATTGACTGGCCTGCAAAAATTGTGGGTAGCTCCATCGCCGGAGGTTTCCAAGAAGAGACTGGACCAGCCGCTTATCTGGAATGGTGTTGAGTCCCCCTTGAGCAAGGGTTGGACTAGAAGACCTCCAAAATCCCTCCCACCTTTATTCCGGAGGATTGACTTTTGTTGAAGTAGAAGAAAACCATTTGTCTGGAATGGTATAAGGTCTCCTGATCAAGCAGAGGGTAGACTAGAAGACCTTCAAGGTCCTTCCAACCCTGTTGTTCTGTGTTCTGTGACGGGCCTTCAAAATATCACAGGACCAGTCTAGCCTAGTCTGGAAGGGACCTTGAAGATCTTCTAGTCCAACCCTCTACTCAAGCAGGAGGCCCTCGAGCCATTTCAATCAATCAACCAGAATAGAGCTGGAAGGGACCCCTGGAGGTCTTCTAGTCCAACCCACTGCTCAAGTAGGAGGCCCTCAACCATTTCAATCAATCAGTCAATCGATCAATCAGAATGGAGCTTGAAGGGACCTTGGAGATCTTCTAGTCCAACCCCCTGCTCAAGCAAGAGGCTATTGATCATTTCAATCAATCAGTCAATCAATCAATAGCAGTAGCAATAGCAGTAGACTTATATACCGCTTCATAGGCCTTTCAGGCTCTCTAAGCGGTTTACAGAGAGTCAGCATATTGCCCCCAACAATCTGGGTCCTCATTTTACCCACCTCGGAAGGATGGAAGGCTGAGTCAACCCTGAGCCGGTGAGATTTGAACCGCTGACCTGCTGATCTAGCAGTAGCCTGCAGTGCTGCATTTAACCACTGCGCCACCTTGGCTCATAATCAATCAATCAATCAATCAGAATAGAGCTGGAAGGGACCTTGGAGGTCCTCTAGTCCAACCCCTGCTGAAGCAGGAAACCCTAGGCCATATCTATCTATCTATCTATCTATCTATCTATCTATCTATCTATCTATCTATCTATCTATCTATCTATCTATCATTTATATATATATATATATATATCAGAATAGAGCTGGAAGGGACCTTGGAGGTCTTCTAGTCCAGCCCCCTGCTCAAGCAGGAGACCCTAGGCCATTCCAGAGAAGTGCCTGTCCAGTCTTTCCTTAAAAACCTCCAGTGATGGGGCGCCAATAACTCCTAGTGATCAGCAGTTCCTCTGGTTAATTGTCCTCACCGTTCAGAGGTTTCTCCTTAATTCAAAGTTGCTTCTCCTTGATTGGTTTCCATCCCTGTTTCTTGAAGAAGGTGGCTCCATCAACCGACCAACGAACTGGCCAGAAGTTGGATGCAGCCAATTTCCTCCAACCCACGATCCACTTTGAAGCCCTTCTAAGCTCGGAGGCCATGCCAAGATGTTGGATGGGTGAGCCGTTTTGCTCTGCTGAGCTCCATGGCTGGGAAAGCAGAAAATGCCCAGCCTCTGAAAGGGGAAATTATCCTCGAAGTGATATGTTAGAATCCCTCGTGGTTCCCGACCCAGAAAAATATATATATATAAAAAATAAAAATCGATGCTGGGAAGTTTTCTAAAATTATCTTCAGCTTTTATTAAATCTAAAAACGAACGAGTAACGGTATCTTCAGCGTCCCATCTGCCCAGAAGTTGGCAGGAATAGAAATACCTTTTTTTGTTATCACAGTGGCTTTTCTATTTTTCAGTAATGGAGGATGAGCAAAACGTTGATTTTTCTGCGGAGTTTTTCATCGCGGGATCTGCTGTATAACCCAACCGAGGCAATAGTTTTTTGGGGCTGGGGGTGTGGAGTTCAAAAGCTAGCTGTGGCTTCTCCGAGTTTAAAAATAAAAATAAACTCCTCGGGAAAGTCTATAATCTGAAGCCCACAGGCTGTGAAATGTTTATTCTGGTTCTCTTGATTTTGAAAAGTTTTCATGGACAATTCACAAATTGCAACTTTTCTTTCTTTCTTTTTCTTTTTCTTTCTTTCTTTCTTTCTTTTTCTTTCTTTCTTTCCTTCTGTCTTCTTTCTTTTTTATACATTTTTCTTTAACATATATATGTATTTAATAGATAGTATTGTCTGGGTCATTTTACATATAGATAATAATAGTAATAATAATAATATTCTTTACTGTTATATAATAGTATTCTTCCAGCTTCTAATTTCTACCTTTATCATCTAACCACTGATGAAGGTAAAGGTTCCTCTTGCACATCTGGCTTGTTGTTCCCGACTCTAGGGAGCGCTGTCATCTCCTTCCAAAGCCAGCGCTGTCGAAGACGTCTCTGTGGTCATGTGGCCGGCATGACTCAACGCCGAAGGCACACGGAGGGACCTTGGAGGTTTCTAGTCCAACCCTCTACTCAAACAGGAAGCCCTAGACCATTTCAATCAATCAATCAATCAATCAACATCAGAATAGAGCTTCCCACAAAGGTGGTTCCTATTTTTCTACTTGCATTTTTGACGTGCTTTCGAACGGCTAGGTTGGCAGAAGCTGGGACAAGTCACGGGAGCTCACTCCGTTACGCGGCGCTGGGGATTCGAACCGCCGAACTGCCGACCTTTCTGATCGACAAGCCCAGCGCCTTAGCCACTGAGCCACCCTTAACCATTGATGAAACAAATCCCAATTTTTTAAAAAATAATAATTCTGCCTTCTTTATCTTTAGCATTAACCTATCCATTTCCATACAATCTATTTATTTTCATTATTTTCATCTGAAGGAGCGTCCTCATTTTTCCAGCGTTGCGCAAATACAATTCTCCCTGCTGTCAAAAGATGTAATAAATATACATTCCGTTTATATATTTTTCTGGCAAAACGCCTAACAAGAATATTTCCGGCTTTAAATCTATGTTGCTTAACCATTCTATTCATTTATTGGTTCCTCGGTGTGATAGGTATAGGTATAGGTATAGGTAGTTTATTTATATGCTGCCCTTTTCCCTGGGGGACTCAGTTCAAAAGGAAGGGAAGACAAACAGATTAAACACATAAGACAGTACATCGTTAAAAGCACAACATTCATACAATTCGGGTGGGGTTGAGGTCTTTAGCCCCAGGCCTGTCGGGACAGCCAGGTTTTAAGGGCTGTGCGGAAGGTCTGGAGGGTGGTGAGGGTACGAATCTCCACGGGGAGATCGTTCCATAGGGTCGGAGCAGCCACCGAGAAGGCTGATAATGTGATAATGGGACACCTGAATTTTGATTCTTGAAGCCACTAAATAGGGAGAACGGTGGCAGGAAGTGAGTTCGGCCAGCCTAGAGAAAAGGAGGCCTGGGGGGGGACGACACGATAGCAGTCTTCCAGCATTTGATGGGCTGCCACAAAGAGGAAGGGGACAATTTTCTCCCAAAGCACCAGAAGGCAAGAGAAGAAACTCATCCAGGAGAGAAACAACTTGGAATTAAGGAGAAATTTCCTAAGGACAATTAACCAGTGGAACAGCCTGCCACAAGATGTTGGGGTGCTCCATTGCTGGAGTTCTTCGAGAAGAGACCGTTGGACAACCATTGGTCTGAGATGCTATAGGATATCCTACTAGGGCAGGGGGCTGGACTAGAAGGCCTCCAAGGTCCCTTCCAACTCTGTTATTCTATAATCCCAGATCAATTAACCAGTGGAACAACTTGCCTCCAGAATTTGTGGGTGCTTCATCACTAGAGATCTGTTGTTGTTGTTTTAGGAAAAAACACCGGACAGCCATTTGTCTGAAATGGTCTAGGGTCTCCTACTTGAGCAGAGGGCTGGACTAGAAGACCTTCAAGGTCCCTTCCAGCTCTATTCTGATAGATAGATAGATAGATAGATGATAGATAGATAGATAGATAGATAGATAGAAGATAGATAGATAGATAGATAGATAGATAGATAGATAGATGATAGATAGATAGATAGATGATAGATAGATAGATAGATAGATAGATAGATAGATGATAGATAGATAGATAGATAGATAGATAGATAGATAGATAGATGATAGATAGATAGATATAGGGCCTTCTGGTTGAGCAGGGGGTTGGACTAGAAGACCTTCAAGGTCCCTTCCTGCTCTATTCTGATGATAGATAGATAGATAGATAGATAGATAGATAGATGATGATAGATAGATAGATAGATAGATGATAGATAGATAGATAGATAGATAGATAGATAGATAGATGATAGATAGATAGATAGATATGATAGATAGATATAGGGCCTTCTGGTTGAGCAGGGGGTTGGACTAGAAGACCTTCAAGGTCCCTTCCTGCTCTATTCTGGTGATAGATAGATAGATAGATAGATAGAGTAGATAGATAGATAGATAGATAGATAGATGATAGATAGATAGATAGATGATAGATAGATGATAGATGATAGATAGATAGATAGATAGATAGATAGATGATAGATAGATAGAGATAGATATAGGGCCTCCTGGTTAAGCAGGGGGTTGGACTAGAAGACCTTCAAGGTCCCTTCCTGCTCTATTCTGATGATAGATAGGATAGATAGATAGATAGATAGATAGATAGATAGATAGATAGATAGATAGATATGGTCTAGGGTCTCCTACTTGAGCAGAGGGTTGGACTAGAAGACCTCAGAGGTCCCTTCCAGCTCTATTCTGATTGATTGATCCATTGAAATGGTCTAAGGTCTTTTCCTTGAGCAGGGGGTTGGACTAGAAGACCTCCAAGGGCCCCTTCCAGCTCTATTCAGACCGATCCGTTGATTGAAATCACCGAACCAAACTGCTCTCTGTGTCTTGACGTCTATGGGAGACAATCTTTTGTCTTCTAACTTTGCTCGGTCACCTCGAAGTTCTGGCCATCCGAACGAGGACACTGCGCCCGACGAATTTCGACGTTTTAACGACCGCATGAAAACGAAGGACAAGGGTGAATCCCGCCCCCTTCTCATTGCTTGTGATTGTGAATGGTCTCTACCCTGGCCCTCCCCAACTCCCCCCCCCCAGTCTCACTCCTTGTGTTCCTCGGTGTGACTCACACACGACGCATTTCATTTCATTATTATTATTTTTTTATCTCCTGCGCAAAGTAATTAGGTCAGCCGAACGCATGACCTCATTGCTCACTGCAAAAAAAGGTTTTCTCCTTCAAATGAACAGCAGAGGCCAGAGGGAATCAGAGCTCGGAGGAGAAGTAAGGATGGTGCAAATCCCAAGGGAGGACCACCAGGATGTAATTCCGCCCCTCCTCCTCCTCCTTCTTTCTCGGCTGTGGTCATCCTGGACTCCAGAGAGCATCTTCTGCGGAAGACAAGATACAACGTACAACTTATAACCAGTTCCTTTAGGGACGTTCCAAGTTACGGAAAAAAAGTGAATTGGGGCCGTTTCCCACACTTACGACCATTGCAGCGTTCACGTGATCAAAATTCGCTTGGCAACTCGTATTTACGACGGTCGCTGCGTCCCTGGGAACATTTCCTGGCAGATAAGACAATTAATCAGTGGAACAGAAGTTGCCTCCAGAGGTTGTGAATGCCCCAACACTGGAAGTCTTTAAGAAGATGTTGGATAGCCATTTGTCTGAAACGGTATAGGGTTTCCTGCCTAGGCAGGGGGTTGGACTAGAAGACCTCCAAGGTCCCTTCCAACTCTGCTATTAAATCAGGGGAACAACTTGACCAGAAGTTGTGGGTTCCCATCCCTGGAGATTTTTCGGGATTGGACAACCTTTTATCCGGAATGGTATAGGATCTCCTGCCTGAGCGGTGGGTTGGACTAGAAGACCTCCAAGGTTCCCTTCCAATGCTGTTATTCTGTTTTCTGTCCCTAGGATCACTCAACTCCCCTTGGGGCAAGCAAACTCAACAGGGAAAAGAGATTCAACATAACCACCGTGCTCCAAACTTAATAACTGCAGCGATTCACTTAACAACGGTGGCAAGGAAGGTCGTAAGGGGGGCAAACCTCGCTGAACCAATGTCTCACTTAGCAGCATGAATTGTGGTCACGGGGAGGCCGTAGCTGCGAAAAAACGGCAGTGTGTCCCTTTTTCTGTCGCTGTTGAATTTTGAGTGGTTGTAACTGGAGGACTACCAAAGTTCTCTACTGTTGTTTCAGGATAGGAAGCGAATCGTCTTGCATTCCCTGGGAGGGACAAAAAAATCCAGTCCAGTTGCCTTTATAAAATTAAAAACCACTTTTGAATACCAGCTAGTCCTCGGCTTACGACCCCAATTGAGGCTGGCATTTATGCCGCGAAGGAGAAAAAATTGTTAAGTGAGGTTTATATATATATATATTATATTATATATATATATATATATATATATATATATATATATACACACACACATATATATTACACATACATATATATATACATATATATATATATATACTATATATATACACACACACACATATATATATATATATACAACACACACACCACACACACATATATATATAAACATACATATATATATAATATATATATATACATATATATATAACACACACATATATATATATATACACACACACACACACAAACACACACACACACACACACACACCACACACACACATATATAATATATATATATATATATACATACACGTTCGCCACATTAAGCGAGTCGGCTGTTCACTTCGTCACGAGGTTCTTAAGCGAATCCGGCTTCCCCATGGGCGCGACTGGTCGGAAGGTCGCAAAAGCGGATCGCCTGATTTACTGCGGACCATCGTAAATGCGAGTCGGTGGACAAGCGTCCGAATGTGAATGACGGGACGGTCATTGATGTGAAAAATCATCCTAAGCCTCAAAGTTCCTAAGTCCCTTTTTTTCCCCAGGGCTGTTCTAACTCCCAACGGGCACTAAACGAGGCGTTGCAAGTCGAGGACTAGCTGCATAACCTTGGTTGGCTTCTGCCTGCCGCCAGGTCTCCAGGCGCGAACCTCCTGCAGCTGGCGGCACCGCGACCCTTCCCAAAAACGCTTGGCTAAGGAACGTGCGCATGACCTCGGGGGTTTCCTTCGTGGGAGCAACGGGAAGAGGGGCTTCCCAGGGTCAGGATAGAGGGTCCCCGACCACCCCTCTAATACCCAGGGAGACCCTCTCTGCGCCGTGCCCAGGCCTCTCCAGCGCGCGAATGGTACCAGGGCGCACCTGCCGGGGCCCCGGCCGCGCGCAAGAGGCGCGCAAAGAGGGAGGAGCCCTGCGGCGCAGGAGGAGGAGGAGGAGCCTGGCGGGGCTGCTCCCTCCCTCTTTCCTTGGCCCCCCCCCCTTCCCCTCCCCGGCCTTTCCACCTGGCCCGCCGTATCCCCGTAACTGGAGCATCTTCTCCGGCCCGGCTTTTGGACAGCTCCCGGGGTGGGCGCGCGGAGCTGGCGCTGGCTTAAGGTAAGTTGGAAAGGGCGCTAGGACGGACGGGTGGGCTTAAGGAAGCCCCTTTGCTGCGGCGGGCAAGAAGCCTTCCCAGGTAAGGTTGCCAGGGGTCTGCGCGACCCCCTTTCCTAGGCTTGTAGAGAGGGAAGGATGCCTTGGAGATCTCTTTCGTTTGGGGGGGACCCCAAATCAGCTGGCATGGACCCCCCTGAGAGCCTCAAGCAGCCCCCATCCCCGCACCTATTTGGCCATACTGATAACCCCCCCTCCCCAATACCAGTGCAGCTATCTGTCTTCTGGCAGGGGTGGTGGTGGTGGTGGTGGGGCTGTCTCCCACCCTTCCCTGTTAGGATGAAGAGGGTCTCCCCTCCCTTGCTCTCGGGGGGCGGGGTGTAACACCCCCCCCCATCTTCCCATCTTCCCCCTTCCTTTGCAGAAATTGTGGAAGAGGTAGGCAGGAGGCACCCCCCCCCCTTTGCAGGAAATCTTCAAAGCTTGAAAGAGAGAGAAGGAGGAGGAAGAGGAGGAGGAGGAGGAGAGAAGGAGGGGAGAGGGGAGGAAGGCGGCAATGCCTTGATCGTGTGGCTGACACACACACACACACACACACCCATCTGAATCTGTGGGTCAGTCCCTCAGGGCCTTCCCTCTCATCTTCTGCCTCTCAGAGAAGCATTTAATTGGGTGAGGTTGGGGGGGTTATGTATGGATCTAGTCTGCACGAAGGACTTTTCCAAACCAAACCCATCAATGTGCTTTCTTCTTTCTTGTCTTCTGGTGCTTCGGGAAATAAGTTGAGGCGTTCTTCCTTGGGGCAGCCTCTCAAACACTGGGATTCTGCTATTATGCCCCATTCCCCCCCCTAATCCTTCTTTTCTCTAGATTAGCCATACACAATTCCTGCAACTGTTTTTCCATATGTTTTCGTTTCCAGGCCTTGAACCTTTCTGTGCTTTAGGGGGGGGGGTAAGGCAGTCAATGCCCCCACCTTGCACACACAGCAAGAAATAGCTCCTTATCTCAGTTCACATAAAATAGAATAGAACAGAATGGAATATAGAAGGGAATATAGAATTGAATTGAATATAGAATAGTAATAAGAATAGAATAGAATAGAATAGAATAGAATAGAAAATAGAATGGAATGGAATGGAATATAGAATGGAATTTAGAATGGAATATATAGTAGAATGGAATGGAATAGAATAGGAATAGAATATAGAATGGGATATAGAATTGAATTGAATTGAATATAGAATAGAATAGAATAGAATAGAATAGAATAGAAAATAGAATGGAATGGAATAGAATAGAAAATAGAATGGAATGGAATATAGAATGGAATTTAGAATGGAATATACAGTAGAATGGAATGGAATAGAATAGGAATAATATAGAATGGGATATAGAATTGAATTGAATAGAATATGGAATAGATAAGAATAGAATAGAAAATAGAATGGAATGGAATATAGAATGGAATTTAGAATGGAATATAGTAGAATGGAATGGAATAGAATAGGAATAGGAATAGAATATAGAATGGGATATAGAATTGAATTGAATTGAATATAGAATAGAATAGAATAGAATAGAAAATAGAATGGAATGGAATATAGAATGGAATTTAGAATGGAATATACAGTAGAATGGAATGGAATAGAATAGGAATAGAATATAGAATGGGATATAGAATTGAATTGAATTGAATATAGAATAGAATAGAAAATAGAATGGAATGGAATATAGAATGGAATTTAGAATGGAATATACAGTAGAATGGAATGGAATAGAATAGGAATAGAATATAGAATGGGATATAGAATTGAATTGAATAGAATATGGAATAGAATAATAATAGAATAGAATAGAAAATAGAATGGAATGGAATATGAATGGAATTTAGAATGGAATATAGAATGGAATTTAGAATGGAATATACAGTAAAATGGAATGGAATAGAATAGGAATAGAATATAGAATGGGATATAGAATTGAATTGAATATAGAATAGAATACAGAATAGAATAGAATAGAATTGAATTCTTTATTGGCCAAGTGTGATTGGACACAAGGAATTGTCTTTGGTGCAGATGCTCTCAGTGTACATAAAGGAAAATAAAATAGATTCATCAAGACTCATAAAGATACAACACTTAGTGATAGTCATAGGCTGCTAATAAACCATCAAACTACACTAGAAAGCAAATAAGACAACATAAAATTTAAAGACACAAGCAGCATGGTTACAGTCATAAGTAGGAAGGAAGAGAAGAATAATAGCAATACAGTCTTAGTAGGTAATATGACAGTGTGTGGGAATTGGTTGTTTAGCAGAGTGATGGCATTCGGGGGGAAAACTGTCCTCGTGTCTATTTGTCCTGGTGTGCAGTGCCCTATAGCGGCATTTTGAGAGTAGAAGTTGGATAGAATGGAATGGAATAGAATAGAATAATAATAGAATAGAAAAGAAATCTTTATTGGCCAAGTGTGATTGGACACACAAGGAATTTGCAAAAGACAAGATACATTCGTCAAGAATCATAAGATACCACACTTCATTATATGCCAAAATTTGCATCCCAATTCATCCGGGAAAATTTGGCGGCGTTCCTCTGGTCCCTTCCTTCGTTCAAACCGTCCCTAATATATTTCGTGTAAAACGCTGATGATTTTCATTGAATAAGAAAGGGTTGGGAAGAAAAAAGCTTGGCTTGGTTTGAAGCAGCAAGATTTTGAGGTCCTTTAATACAGGCGGTCCTCGGGTTACGACTGCCATTGCGCGCCCGAATTTAGGTGGCTAAGCGAGACCTCTGCTGAGCGAGTTCATCCCCATTGCACGGCTTAGCCTTGATGCAGTTGTTAAGTGAATCCTTGCCTAAGTAAAGCTGGTTTGCACGGTTGTTAAGTGGGATACATTTTGGAGCAAATCATCTAAAGAGAAACGTTGGCCGTTATAACGTTTTCCTCAAATAGATGGTTGCATTTTTCCAATTATTTTTTGGGAAAAATCATTTTTACGTATTCGCGAAGCGATAAATCGCTTTCTACCAGTTTCCTCTTGGTATGATATTCGGAGTAAATTTAATATTTCTCCCATCGATAGTTAGCCTGTTGCCTCAATATTAAACCTCGATATTTTTTTAATCTCACACAATTTATCCTTGGTTTCCCATTTTTTTTTTTTCCAATCAGATTTTTATTGTCCATATCTTTGTACACATCGATGATACGTGAATGGTGTGGTAACTTGGTTAACATACATTTCAGTACACCTAAACGTAAGTCTTATTATTCCTAATATTACATTTCATTTCCCTTGTTTCATATTATTTATACATCTTTATTATCATCCTTCCCTTCTGAACCGTCTTCTGTCCTTTTGGATGTCTTAACATACTAATGTATCGTTGTTGTTTCCCCCACTATTTTCTATCCCTATTTTAACTTTTTCACCCTTTTTTCATATCGCTGTAATATTCAAAGACGTGTTTTCCACCTTCTTTTGTTGTTCATACTTCCTGTAGTTAAATCAAAGTTCCATCCTTCATTCTTCCTTTTTTTTAATATCTCCTTATACAGTTTTAGTATCGTTCGCAATCGTTTATAAGGTTCTCCATTCATATTTCAATAGCAGCTTGGAAAGAAGCTCCATTTTTTATGTTACGTTTTTCAAATGTAGCCCCCGCCTTTAATACAGCTAGTCCATTTCATTTAGTGACAGTTCAAAGTTACGACGGCGCTGGAAAAAATGGCTCGGGACCCGTTGTTCACAGTGGTAGCATGTGGAGGTGGATTGCTACCGGTTCGCATTAGTTCGGGCGAACTGGTAGCGGAATGCTGGTGTGGGTCGCAGAACCGGAAGCAACCCAGGCTGGCCAAGCCCTGAACTGGTTCCCCAGTCACCGCAGCATGGCGGAGTTTTTTGCATTTTTTTAATGTGCTGGGCAGGCGCAGACCTATTTACAGGTGAGATTTTCCAACCCCTGTCCTCATGGATCGCATGATCGAAATTCAGATGCTTGGCAACTGGTTCATACTTACGACTGTTGCTATGTCCCAAGGTCATGTTGACCCCCTTTCGCAACCTAAAGTCCATCACTCAGAACAGAGCGGGAAGGGACCTTGGAGGTCTTCCAGTCCAGCCCCCTGCTCAAGCAGGAGACCCTACACCATTTCAATCAATCTGTCATCATAATGGAGCTGGAAGGGACCTTAGAGATCTTCAAGTCCAGCCCCCTTTTCAAGCAGGAGACCCTATACCATTTCAATCAATCAATCAATCAATCAGATTAGAGCTGGAAGGGACCTTGGAGGTCTTCTAGTCCAACCCCCTTTTCAAGCAGGAGACCCTAGACCATTTCAATCAATCAATCAATCAGATTAGAGTTGGAAGGGACCTTGGAGGTCTTCTAGTCCAGCCTCCTGTTCAAGCAGGAGACCCTCGATCATTTCAATCAATCAATCAATCAGTCAGTGAATCAATCAATCAATCAATCAGAATAGAGCTTGGAAGGGACCTTAGAGGTCTTCTAGTCCAGCCCCCTGCTCAGGCAGGAGACCCCCTAGACGATTTCAGGCAGGTGGCTGTCCAGTCTCTTCTTAAAAACCTCCAGTGATGAATTTGTGGTGGCAAGCTGTTCCGCTGGTTAATCATCCTCGCTGTTAGGAAGTTTCTCCTTAATTCACAGCCATATTTACTTCGCAACCAAATTACTATCCGCTGCAGGGATTCACTTAACACACGGTGACAAAAAAGGTCGTAGGGGGGGGGGAAATACACTTAACAAGGTCTCGATTAATGACATACATCCGGGGCTCAATTGCGGTCGTAAGTTGAGAACTACTTGCATTTCCTCTTGTTTTGGACATTCCTTTTGAAGGATGTTTTTTTCATTGGGAGAAATTCGAAACCAGAAACCACCATTTATCACTTATGGCTTTTGTGTACAACGAGAGTTTAGGCACCGAAGACAAATTCCTTGTGTGGCCAATCACTTTGACCAATAAAGAATTTTGTTTCCGTTCCATCTTCTCTTCTCCTCCCCTCCCCTCTTCTCCTTATTCTCTATTTTATTCTGCATTCCTCTTCTCTGTTAATCTGTTCTCTTGTTTTCTTTTCCCTTCTCCTCCCTCCGTTCTTCTCCTTATTCTGTATTTTATTCTGCATTCCTCTTCTCTTTTAATCTGTTCTCTTCTCTTCTTTTCTATTCTCCTCCCTCCATTCTTCTCCTTATTCTGTATTTATTCTGCATTCTTTTTCTCTGTTAATCTGTTCTCTTCTCTTCTTTTCACTTCTCTTCCCTCCATTCTTCTCCTTATTCTGTATTTTATTCTGCATTCCTCTTCTCTTTTAATCTGTTCTCTTCTCTCATTTTCTTTTCTCGTCTCTTCTCCTCCCTCCGTTCTTCTCCTTCTTCTGTATTTATTCTGCATTCCTTTTCTCTGTTAATCTGTTCTCTTCTCTTCTTTTCTATTCTCCTCCCTCCATTCTTCTCCTTATTCTGTATTTTATTCTGCATTCTTTTTCTCTGTTAATCTCTTCTCTTCTCTTGTTTTCTTTTCTCTTCTCCTCCCTCCGTTCTTCTCCTTCTTCTGTATTTATTCTGCATTCCTTTTCTCTGTTAATCTGTTCTCTTCTCTTCTTTTCACTTCTCCTCCCTCCATTCTTCTCCTTATTCTGTATTTTATTCTGCATTCCTCTTCTCTTTTAATCTGTCTTCTTCTCTCATTTTCTTTTCTCGTCTCTTCTCCTCCCTCTGTTCTTCTCCTTCTTCTGTATTTATTCTGCATTCCTTTTCTCTGTTAATCTGTTCACTTCTCTTCTTTTCTATTCTCTTCTCCTCCCTCCATTCTTCTCCTTATTCTGTATTTTATTCTGCATTCCTTTTCTCTGTTAATCTGTTCTCTTCTCTTCTTTTCTATTCTCCTCCCTCCATTCTTCTCCTTATTCTGTATTTTATTCTGCATTCTTTTTCTCTGTTAATCTCTTCTCTTCTCTTGTTTTCTTTTCTCTTCTCCTCCCTCCGTTCTTCTCCTTCTTCTGTATTTATTCTGCTATCCTTTCTCTGTTAATCAGTTCACTTCTCTTCTTTCTATTCCTTCTCCTCCCTCCGTTCTTCTCCTTATTCTGTAGTTTATCCTGCATTCCGTCTTCGCTATTAATCTCTTCTCTAAGTCTTCCCTTCCCCTCCCCTCCTTTAGTCTGTATTTTGTTCCGCATTCTTATTCTCTTCTCTTATTTATCTTCTATAATCTATACTCTATTTTGGATTCTGAACGTTCGGTAGAAGGAATATCATTTTTTTTTTAAAAAAAAATTTCCCAAACCCTCTTTGTCTTGAACTTCACGCCTGGCTCCTTAGCAATTTGCTGTCTTGTTCTTCCAGATTGTCTTGGGATCTTGACCCTGATGTAAAGAACACAATGACTGACGTCCAGATTGACAGTTCCTGCTTGCCCCCCGTCCAGGAAGGTACGTGATGAGAGGAATGAAATATTCAGAATCTTCCTCCCAATTTTTTCCCCCTTTAAATTATACATAGACCTTGCAACTGTTCATTTGTAAAAGCAAAGTTTTTATACCTGGCCAGGGGGGGAAAAAATCCAAGATACAAATCCAGATTAGGGGAAACCTGGCTCAAAAACCATATTACAATTACAAGAGCAGAGTTGGAAGGGACCTTGGAGGTCTTCTAGTCCAACCCCCTGCCTAGGCAGGAAACCTTATACCGTTCCAGACAAATGGCTATCCAACATCATCTTAAAGACTTCCAGTGTTGGGGCATTCACAACTTCTGGAGGCAACTTCTGTTCCACTGATTAATTGTTCTCACTGTCAGGAAGTTTCTCCTCAGCTCTAAGTTGCTGTGAGATGGGCTTTGGAGTCCTAGCGGACGATCATTTAAACCTGAGCCGCCCGTGTGCGGCAGCAGACAAAAAAGCTAATACGATCCTCGGTTGCATAAACAGAGGCATAGAATGAAAACCAGGTGAAGGGTTAGCACCGCTTTGTAAAGCCTTAGTAAGGCCACACCTGGAATATGACTTCAAGAGCCGAGGTGGCGCAGTGGTTAGGGTGCAGTACTGCAGGCCACTTCAGCTGACTGTTAGCTACAGTTCGGCGGTTCAAATCCCACCGGCTCAGGGTTGACTCAGCCTTCCATCCTTCCGAGGTGGGTGAAATGAGGACGCAGACTGTGGGGGCGATATGCTGACTCTGTAAACCGCTTAGAGAGGGCTGAAAGCCCCATGAAGCGGTATATAAGTCTAACTGCTATTGCTATTGCTATTGCTATTGCTATACAGTTTTGGTCCCCTTGTTACAAAAAAAAAAAGATGTTGAGATTTTGGAAAAAGTGCAAGAATGATGAAGTCGCATTATTTTTGTTGGCAGAAGAAGCCTCAGATTTACTACAGGGAGATGTTGAGTTTATTTAGTGACGCTTCGAAGTTGAAACGGCCCTGAGGAAGGTGCCTTAGGACCCTTTTTTCCACACTTACGACCGCGGGGCAACTTGACTCGTATTTACGACAGTTGAAGGGTCCCGTAACCCCCCTTTTCGCAACCTTCTTACAAGCAATTTACATTCATCGCTGAATGTGGTGATTCGCTTAACAACAGTGGCAAGGAAGGCTGTAAAATGAGCCGAGGTGGCGCAGTGGTTAAATGCAGCACTGCAGGCTACTTCAGCTGACTGCAGTTCTGCAGTTCGGCTGTTCAAATCTCACCGGCTCAGGGTTGACTCAGCCTTCCATCCTTCCGAGGTGGGTAAAATGAGGACCCGGATTGTTGTTGGGGGCGATATGCTGACTCTGTAAACCGCTTAGAGAGGACTGAAAGCCCTATGAAGCGGAATATAAGTCTAACTGCTATTGCTATTGCTAAAATGAGAGAATAAACCGAATAAACGTTTCAACTCGGACGGAAATGCTGGGCTCGATTGTGCGTCGTAATTTGAGGACTTAACGGCATCGCTTACTCGTTGCCTATGACCGTGATGGCAAACTTATTGCACGGGTGCCAGAGGTGGCCCGCTGAGCCCTCGCTGTGGGCATGAGTGCTGTTGCCAGCTGCTCTTCCAGTTTCCAGCTGGTCTTCGTTGGTGCCAGAGCACCAGAAAACAGCCTGAAAATGGCCCCCCCAAATGGCCAAAATTGGCCAAAAAACGGGGGCATTTGGGGGCATTGTTCAGGCTGTTTTCAGGCTGGTTTTGGGTCATTTTCAGGCCATTTTTGGCTCATAACAGCCTGAAAAATGGCCCAAAAACCAGCCAAAAATGTTTTTGGGGGCTGTTTTCCAAGCCATTTTCCGGGGCATTTGGGGGGTATTTTTCAGGCTGTTTTTGAACCGTTTCCCAAGCTGTTTTCAGGTCATTTCATTTTCAAGCCATTTTGGGGCATTTTCATGCCCTTTTTCAGCCCAAAACAGCCTGAAAAATGGCCCAAAACCCAGCCAAAAATGGCCCAAATCTGGCTGTTTTGGGGGCTGTTTTCTGGAGCATTTGGGGGGGCATTTTTCAGGCTGTTTTTCGACCATTTTCAAAGCTGTTTTCAGGCCGTTTCTAGGTCATTTTCAGGCTGTGTTTGGGCCAAAACAGCCTGGAAAAACGCCTGGAAACGGCGTGAAAAAGGGCATAAAACAGCCAAAAACGCCCCAAAAACAGACAAAACTGTGCCAGACGGCTGGTCTTCAGGTTTTTGGCATGCACGCCCATGCCCACACATGCACAAGCGTTCCAATTTGGGCATTTGGTGCCGGAAACATTCGCCATCACTGGCCTATGGCATTCAGAGACCGACGGTCTCTTCCGGCTAGAAATCCCATTAAAAATGGGAATAAATTGCTATTTCAAGCTATTTAGCTCTTATCAGCTAGCCATACCCTTACTGGGATTTGAACCTGGGCTATATTACATATTAGGCAGACGTCTTAATGTGGCCTAATGGCTAAGACGTCTGCCTAATATGTAATATAGCCCAGGTTCGAATCCCAGAAAGGGTAAGGCTAGCTGATGAGAGCTAAATAGCTTGAAATAGATCTATACTAGTCTCCCTTTATTTATTTATCGGCACAAATACAACACACACACACACACACACACACACGTAATTATAAACATGTTTCACCCGTTCCAACCAAGCTCTCAAATTTTAAGTTCCTGTTGGGAAATCCTGAACATGTCTGGATTTGCCTTTCCAAGCTCAGCGCTTTGATGCGTCTCCTTCAGGCGCATTCTTTGGAGTGGGGAGGCTGTAAAATCCCAATTTTTTTCCTGTTTTTCCTCCTGCAGTTTGCCGAGATTTCGCTGTCCTGGAAGACGGTGCGTTGGCCTATTGTCTACAAGAACAAGAGAGTAAGGATGGGAAAATTTTTTGTGGGGGGGGGCGCGAGTGGCAACTCACTGTGGCCAACTTGCCACGGGGCAACTATCTTCGGGGCAAGAATTGCCCGAATGAAGAAGGAATCGTGGAATAGAATCATTAAAAGAAAGGATAGAATCGAACGACAAGGTTGGGAGGAACTTTAGAGGTCTTCTAGTCCAACCCCCTGCTCAGGCAGGAGACCCTAGACCCTTTCAGACCCAATGGTGGTCCAATCTCTTCTTTAGAAACTTCCAGTGTTGGAGCATTCCCAACTTCTAGATTCCACTGATTATGATAGGACTGAAAGGGACCTTAGAGGTCTTCTAGTCCAACCCCCTGCTCAGGCAGGAAACCCTACACCCTTTCAGACCGAATGGTGGTCCAATCTCTTATTTAGAAACTTCCAATGTTGGCGCATTCCCAACTTCTGGGAGGATACTGAAGAAAAGAGAACAACAGAAATGAAACCAACGTTTGAATGACGTTAAGTAATAAAATTGAATGGGGGAACGAGTCGCCCTGTGCCAACTTGGCAAGTTTGCCCCCTTTCTGTTGTGAGTGTGTGTGTGTGTGTCTCTTTCCAGCATTTAGCATCCCCTCCAAGATGCCCCCCCTCCCCGTGCGCCGTCTCGACAACATGAAGGAGCATGGAGGGTCTGTTTTGTGTGTTTGGCAGAGTCCCCCTTTCCAATTAGCGAGATGGAGTCTTATCGCTTTGGGGAATTCGGCGTGCAGACAGCTTTACAAGGGTCCGGGCCTTGCCAGATGAGATGGCATTTTAAGGGCCCGCTCTCAAGGTTGCCCCATCTCTCTCTCTCTCTCTCTCTCTCTCTCTCTTGGCAGCGGGTGGCAAGGACTGTCCTTTTGCGCTCGTGAATCATTCTGTGACGTCAAAGGCCCTTTGGATGACAGTCTCTTTGTCCCCCTCCCCTCCCCCTCCCCCCCTCCACCGACTGTCTGGCTGGGGATTAATGGCTTGAGAGTTCAGGGCAAGGAAAGGACTTTTCTAAGCTTCAACGTGTCTCGGCTGAGCCAGGAACGGAGGGGGAAAGAGTGGGTACTTGCTCTTTCCCTGGGGCACGAATGGCTGCCCTACAGATAGGCAGGGGGCTTTTCTGACCCCCCCTCTCGCCACCCCTTTCTAGCCAGCAGAGAGAAGTGGCCCTCTTTGGTGTCCGAAACGGCCTACGGCCTCCTCAGAATTCGAACCCGCCGCACATCCAAGTAGTGACGGCTGTGGCCTTCAATCAAGGCACGCAACTCTCACCCTGCAAGCAGTGATTCCCCTCCCAATGACCCTCACTCACTTGATGTGACCTCCCCATCACAAGACCCCGTAGAAGACCCTCACTTGACACACCCACCCCTGACCCCTGCCAAGGGTCTCACTGAGCCATCCCAAGGCCCCTCTGAAGTTCCTCACCTGATGTGACCCTCACCTGAACCATCGCAGGAGCCATCCCCAAACCCTCACCTGAAATTACTCTCCCCTAACATGGCCAACTCATCACAATACCCATCTCCAGACCCTCACCTGGCATGTCCCACATCTGACCCATCCTAAGACCCCCTCCCCTGGTGTGACCCACGCCTGACGCATCACGGCCCATCACAAGATCCTCACCTAATCCCACACAAAACCCTCACCTAAACCTTCACAAGACCCTCACCTAATGTGAGGCACACCTGACCCATCACAACCCATCACAAGACCCTCACCTAATGCCTCACAAAATCCTCACATAATCCCTCACAAGACCCTCACCTAATGCCTCACAAAATCCTCACCTAAACCTTCACAAGATCCTTACCTAATCCCTCACAAAATCCTCACCTAATCCCTCACAAGACCCTCGCCTAAACCTTCACAAGATCCTTACCTAATCCCTCACAAAATCTCACCTAATCCCTCACAAAACCCTCACCTAATGCCTCACAAAATCTCACCTAATCCCTCACAAAACCCTCACCTAATACCTCACAAAATCCTCACCTAATCCCTCACAAGACCCTTGCCTAAACCTTCACAAGATCCTTACCTAATCCCTCACAAAATCCTCACCTAATGCCTCACAAAATCTCACCTAATCCCTCACAAAACCCTCACCTAATGCCTCACAAAATCTCACCTAATCCCTCACAAAACCCTCACCTAATCCCTCACAAAATCCTCACCTAATCCCTCACAAGACCCTTGCCTAAACCTTCACAAGATCCTTACCTAATCCCTCACAAAATCCTCACCTAATGCCTCACAAAATCTCACCTAATCCCTCACAAAACCCTCACCTAATGCCTCACAAAATCTCACCTAATCCCTCACAAAACCCTCACCTAATGCCTCACAAAATCCTCACCTAAACCTTCACAAGATCCTCACCTAATCCCTCACAAAATCCTCACCTAATCCCTCACAAGACCCTCGCCTAATGCCTCACAAAACCCTCACCTAATCCCTCACAAAACCCTCACCTAATGCCTCACAAAATCCTCACCTAATCCCTCACAAAACCCTCACCTAATGCCTCACAAAATCCTCACCTAATCCCTCACAAGACCCTCACCTAATCCCTCACAAAACCCTCACCTAATCCATATGGGTGGGGATATTTACCATCCACCTGTGGCTTTACTCCCAAATCGACCCTTGTTCCTTCCTGTTCCCTTCATCTGGCCACTCTGCGTACATCGGGAACAGGCCCCAGCTGTTCTTCTGCCCCACTGATCTCCAAGTGCGAAGGCAGCTGAAAACTGTGGGACGGCCTTGGCCCCCTCTCTACCTCCGACACAGAGTCTTCATCCGAGCCTTCCCCAGACTCCAGGACTGGCCCATCTTTCTCCCTAACCTCCTCATTGTCCGATTCTGCCACCAGCTCCTCTGGCCACTGGCAGGCCACAACATAGAACCAGCAGGAATGTCCTCTCCAGAAAAGCCACCCCAAAGACCAAGGAAGGCGACGTCTTTTTTTCCCACTGCTCTTCCTGAGTCTTCCTTCTTTTCCGTCTCTCTCTCTCTCTCTCTCTCTCAGTCGAACTGCACTACGCTTCCAACATTCAGAAGAACCAGCTGGTCCAGAATGACCTCCGAATGGCCAAGAGGCTTCAAAACCTGGAGGTGGAAGCTCAGAAGCTTCAGGATAGCAGGCCACCACCGAAAGAAAGGTAGGCTTCATCTTATCCCTTTCTCTTGGGTTCAGGACAAAGGTGGTATTCAGCCAGTTTGGACCAGTTCACCCGAACCGGTAGTGGAAATTGCGGGTGGGATGGATGGATGGATAGCTATTTGCATGAATTGGTCTAGGTTCTCCTGCTTGAGCAGGGAGTTGGACTAGAAGACCTCCAAGGTCCCTTACAGCTTTATTCTGATGGATGGATGGATGGATGGATGGATGGATGGAAATTGCCTAGGGTCTCCTGCTTGAGCAGGGAGTTGGACTAGAAGACCTCCAAGGTCTCTTACAGCTTTATTCTGATGGATGGATGGATGGATGGATGGATGGATGGATGGATGGATGGAAGTTAACTAGGGTCTCCTGCTTGAGCAGGGAGTTGGACTAGAAGACCTCCAAGGTCCCTTACAGCTTTATTCTGATGGATGGATGGATGGATGGATGGATGGATGGAAATTGCCTAGGGTCTCCTGCTTGAGCAAGGGGTTGGACTAGAAGACCTCCAAGGTCCCTTACAGCTTTATTCTGATGGATGGATGGATGGATGGATGGATGGATGGATGGATGGATGGAAATTGCCTAGGGTCTCCTGCTTGAGCAGGGGGTTGGACTAGAAGACCTCCAAGGTCCCTTACAGCTTTATTCTGATGGATGGATGGATGGATGGATGGATGGATGGATGGATGGAAATTGCCTAGGGTCTCCTGCTTGAGCAGGGGGTTGGACTAGAAGACCTCCAAGGTCCCTTACAGCTTTATTCTGATGGATGGATGGATGGATGGATGGATGGATGGAAATTGCCTAGGGTCTCCTGCTTGAGCAGGGGGTTGGACTAGAAGACCTCCAGGGTCCCTTCCAGCTTTATTCTGTTGGATGGATGGATGGATGGATGGATGGATGGATGGATGGATGGATGGACAGACGGATGGATGGATGGAAGTTGACTAGGGTCTCCTGCTTGAGCAGGGGGTTGGACTACAAGACCTCCAGGGTCCCTTCTGTGATTCTGTCTGATATTCAAGAAAGCCAGAATTGCTTCTTCTAACTCCCTCTTCCTCGGTCAACCTGTAGCCCAGAGGGAGATCCTAAAAACGCCCAGGAAGACCTTCAGATGAAAGCAGGAAAGGATGATCGGAAGAAGGCAAAAGATAAGGTAGGAAATGATCTTTCTAGGACAAATTGCTGTGGCTTTGGCTCTCTTTGCAAACACCAGCTTGTGCCGAAGTTGCAAGGATGGAAGCTTTTGTGTTTCTGGAGGTAGCCAGTAAGATTTTTCTGGGGTAAGGTCCTTGACTTACACCCACAATGGAGCCTGAAATGTCTGTCACTAAGCAAAAACGCTTGTTAACAAGTATCGCTGCTTCTCTGTAACAAATCCCTTAAATATTGGAACACTGGTGTCATGCCACCCGTACTGGTTTTCCTTGATAATTCAGACAGGTGAGTGTCCAACCTCTTCTTAAAAACCTCCAGTGATGGAGCAGTCACCACTTCTGGTGGCAAGCTGTTCCACTGGTTGATTATCCTCCGTGTTGCAAAGTTTCTCCTTCATTGCAGGTTGCTTCTCTCCTTGGTTAGTTTCCACCCATTGCTTTTTACTGGGAAGGTCAGATCCTACAATCGTCTATGCTATGACTAACCAAATCTTAGAATAATAGAAACACAGAACATAGAATTGTAAAGTTGGAAGGGACCTTGGAGGTCTTCTAGTCCAACCCCCTGCTCAAGCAGGAGACCCGATATCACCCTGGAGCCCTTCCTTCCTTCCTTCCTTCCTTCCTTCCTTCCATCCTTCCTTCCATCCATCCATCCATCCATCCATCCATCTATCTTGTATCATATTTATTTATCTCAGAATCAGAATTACATGGTTGGAAGGGACCTTGGAGGTCTTCTAGTCCAACCCCCTGCTCAAGCAGAAGACCCTATGTCATTCTGGAGTTCTTCCGTCTGTCCATCCATCTGTCCATCTGTCCTTCCTTCCTTCCTTCCTTCCTTCCATCCATCCATCCATCCATCCATCCATCCATCCATCCATCCATCCATTATCCTGTATCATATTTATTTATCTCAGAATCAGAATTACATGGTTGGAAGGGACCTTGGAGGTCTTCTAGTCCAACCCCCTGCTCAAGCAGGAGACCCGATATCACCCTGGAACCCTTCCTTCCTTCCTTCCTTCCATCCATCCATCCATCCATCCATCCATCCATCCATCCATCCATCCATCCATCCATCCATCTATCTTGAATCATATTTATTTATCAGAATCAGAATTACATGGTTGGAAGGGACCTTGGAGGTCTTCTAGTCCAACCCCCTGCTCAAGCAGAAGACCCTATGTCATTCTGGAGTTCTTCCGTCTGTCCATTCATCTGTCCGTCCGTCCGTCCGTCCATCCTTCCTTCCTTCCTTCCATCCATCCATCCATCCATCCATCCATCCATCCATCCAGTATCTTATTTATCTACCTCAGTATCGTAGAATCACAGGGCTGGAAGGGGCCTTGGAGGTCTTCTAGTCCAGCCCCCTGCTCGAGACGGAGACCTTATACCATTTCAGACAAATCTGTCTGCCCAAATCTCTACTTCAAACCCTTCCAGTCTTGGAGCATCTCACAACTCCCGGTGGCAAGCTGTTCCACTGTTCCCTGGTTCTCACCGTCGGGAAATTCCCCCCCACTTCCTTGTAGCTTGCGAGAGTCGGCCGCTGCCCTTTCTTTCTCCCTGCGGGGGATTTTTGGGGTCCGATCCAAATACTTCGCCTTGCCGATCAGGCGTATTGAACCCCGTTCCGAGACATTGAAGAGCGAAACGCAAGAGTAACATGATTTCACTTTTGCGGTTTTTTTTCCCCTTCGCCCAAGATTTGGTCAGTCGTGACAAGGGTGGGAAACCCGTTTGGCAAATGCATGCAGTTGGGGAAGGCTTCTGGCGCGAGCTTTTGCACAAAAGATACACCAGTGAACAATCGGTGGCATTCATCCCTCTCTCCCGTGGGCCTCTCTCTGCCCGCAGTGGGATAACTCACCATGGCCAACTCAGCACGGGAGAACCGGCTACGGGACCATTTAACAATCCTATTTTACATCTAAATAATTCTACTTCGTCCTTTCAAATAAACACCCAGAAAGGCATAGGATCCTCAGTTGTATCAACAATCAAAACCACGTGAAGGGTTTAATAACCGCTCTGTAAGGTGGCTCTGTGGCTAAGACGCTGAGCGTGTCGGTCAGAAAGGTTGGGAGTTCGGCCGGTTCGAATCCCTAGCCTTACCGCGTTAACGGAGGGAGCTCCCGTGACTTGTCCCAGCTTCTGCCAACCTAGCCGTTCGAAAGCACGTCGAAAGTAGGAAAATAGGGAGGGAGGGAGGGAGAGAAAAAGAAGAAGGGGAGGGAGGAAGAGAAAGAAAGAGGAGGAGAGAAGGTAGGAAGGAGAAGAGAAAGGGTAGGAGTAGGGAAGAGGTAAGGGAAGGAAGAAGGGGACGGAGACGAGGAAGGAAGGAAGGAGAGAAGGTAGGAAGGAGAAGAAAAAGGGTAGGAGTAGGGAAGAGGTAAGGGAAGGAAGAAGGGGACGGAGATGAAGAAGGAAGGAAGGAGAGAAGGAAGGGAGGGAGAAAAGAAAAGAAAGAGAAAACGAGGTGGTGTCATAGCAGGTGCGAAGGATGGTAAACAAAGCATTTTAAACTATACCTTATAACCTTCCAAATGGAATAATAATAATTATAAGAATGGCAAAGAAAAAGAATAATTATGTGAATGTATATCTATAATCCGTATGTAAGAGAATAAATGACAGTCAAAATATAAAGCATAATATAGGTAAATAATATTTGGTCATAAGTAGCTAACTTTAAATAAATAAAGAAATGTACATAAAAATGGATAACGAATAAGGAGATTATGAATGAAAGATAGAAATGTATAGAAGGGAAAACACTAACTGCAAAGAAACCAATTCGAAACTGCTGTATGATATACGATGGAACTTATTGTTCCTATGTTGTTTTTAAGTTATGTGTTTGTCTTTGTTGATGTGTTTATGTGTTTAAAATAATAAAATATATATTTTTTAAAAAGTAGGAAAATAGGGACTACCTTTGGTGGGAAGGGAACAGCGTTCCGTGCACCTTCGGGAGTTGAGTCATGCCGGCCACATGACCACGGAGACGTCTTCGGACAGCGCTGGCTCTTCGGCTTTGAAAGGGAGATGAGCAGCGCCCCCTAGAGTCGGGAACAACAAGCACATACGTGCGAGGGGAACCTTTATCGTTTACCTTTGAGTTTCTCAGATGTTCAGTTGCCTCTTGAAAAAGCACTTTGGGGACAACTGGGAATCTCCATAAACCCTGAGAAAGTAGGATTGTTAGAAGGAAGCATTATACAGAGTTTTTATTTTAATTCGATACCAAATTTGGTTTCTGCGGGCTCACTTCTTGGAACAGGAAATGCAGCTGGTGAATCAAGGACATTTGGGGGGTAGCCCCTTCTTAAGTCACCCCTGCCTGATCCCATCATGGTTTGATGTTGGTCTCTCTTTTGTGGTTTGTTTGTTGAGGGCAGACGCTCAAAGGAGCCTGGGGTTTCGCCCAGGGAGTTCCAAGCAAGCAAGGCTCTAGTTCTCATGAAGGAGATTTTTTTTCTTTTGTTTCTCCCACCCAGGAGAGAGTCAAGCGGTTCCATAACCTGGAAAAGGACGAGAGCGGTCAGCCGAAGCAAAGGCCCTCGCGTGGGACAAGAGGTAAGGGACGAGCTACGTGCTTAGGAATGGAGCGCCCACAACCTCTGGTGGCAAGCTGTTCCACTGGTGAATTGTCTTCATTGTCGGGAAAGTTTCTTCCAGCTTGCTTCTCTCCTTGATTAGTTTCCATCGATTGTTTCTCCTCTTGCCTTCTGGTGCTTTGGAAAATAAGATGACCACACACACACCCCGGTCCTCTTTGAGGCAGCCCCTCCAATATTGGAACATTGCTATCATACCCCCCCTTAGTCCTTCATTTATTTATTTTTTTGGAATTTGTTTTTATTTTTAAACATTAAAAAACCAACATTAAAAAAATTCTCATCCATTACATCCAGCATGTCGTTTTGGTTACAAGTGTTTTGGCATCCATATTAGTTGGCCATGGGGAGTTGGCAGTGGTGGGTTTCAAAAATTTTTCAAACCTACTCTGTGGGTGTGGCCTCCTTTGTGGGAGTGGCTTGCCGGCCATGTGACCTGGTGGGAGTGGCTTGCCGGCCATGTGTTCTCTCTCTCTCTCTCTCTCTCTCTCTCTCTCTCTCTCTCCTTTCTTTCATCTCTCTCTCACTTTTTCTATTTATTTATTTATTTATTTATTTATTTCTTCCTTTCTTTCTTTCTTTCTTTCTCTCTCTCTCTCTCTCTTTCCTTCCTTTTGTGTCTCTGTCCCTGTTTTCTTTTTTTCTTTCATCTCTCTCTCACTCTTTTTCTTTCTTTTTTCTTTTTTTCTTTATTTATTTCTTCCTTCCTTCCTTTCTTTCTTTCTTTCTCTCTTTCCTTCCTTTTGTGTCTGTCTCTTTTTTCTTTTTTTTTCTTTCATCTCTCTTTCACTCTTTTTCTTTCTTTTTTCTTTTTTTATTTATTTCTTCCTTCCTTCCTTCCTTCCTTTCTTTCTTTCTCTCTCTCTTTCCTTCCTTTTGTGTCTGTCTCTTTTTTCTTTTTTTTCTTTCATCTCTCTCTCACTCTTTTTCTTTCTTTTTTTCTTTTTTTCTTTATTTATTTCTTCCTTTCTTTCTCTTTCTCTCTTTCTCTGTGTCAGTCAGTCAGTCTGTCTGTCTGTCTGTCTCTCTCTCTCTCTCTGTGTGTATTTTTGTGTGTGTCTCTGTGTGTGTGGAAGTGGTGGGTTTCAAAAATTTTTGGAACCTCTTCTGTAGGTGTGGCCTGCTTTCCGGGTCCACTGGTGGAACCTCTTCTAACCGGTTCGGTAGATTTGACGAACCGGTTCTACCGAACTGGTGCGAATTGGTAGGAACCCACCTCTGGGAGTTGGCCATGGTTGGCATAGATGACCTCTGAGGTCCCTCCCACCTCTGTTCGGATTTTCCCCATCCCTCTTTTTCCTTTGTGTCTCCAGATGGCATCCCTGAAGCCCTGCACTGGGAGATGGCCAGGCTGGAGCTCCAGATCCAACAGCAGTTCCAGGAAGACGAGGAGCTGGCCCGGAAGCTGCAGGAGGAGGAAGAGGAGGAACAAACACGGATGGTACTCTACCCGATCAGGGAGCCAAGGCCAGGGAAAGCAGGGCATTGCCGTGCTGCCTCTTAGAAATGCCAACGGAAACCATCGTCTTAAAACTAAGATCGTCCCCTTGCCAACGAGAGCAGAAAAAGGAGGGAGGGAGAGAAAGGGGTGGGATCTTGGGGTGACCCTCTTCTGCTTCTTGGCAGGCCACCATGTTCATTGGCAGAATGGGACAACTCGCCCCGGTGAACTCGCCACAGGCAATTGGCCATGGGGAGTTGGTCATGGTTGGCCATGGGGAGTTGGCCATGGTTGGCCATAGCGAGTTGGCCATGGTTGGCTATATGGAGTTGGTCATGGTTGGCCATGGGGAGTTGGTCATGGTTGGCCATGGGGAGTTGGTCATGGTTGGCCATGGGGAGTTGGTCATGGTTGGCCATGGGGAGTTGGTCATGGTTGGCCATGGGGAGTTGATCATGGTTGGCCATAGCAAGTTGGCCATGGTTGGCCATAGGGAGTTGGCCATGGTTGGCCATGGGGAGTTGGTCATGGTTGGCCATGGAGAGTTGGATATGGTTGGCCATGGGGAGTTGGTCATGGTTGGCCATGGAGAGTTGGATATGGTTGGTCATGGGGAGTTGGTCATGGTTGGCCATGGGGAGTTGGTCATGGTTGGCCATGGGGAGTTGGCCATGGTTGGCCATGGGGAGTTGGCCATGGTTGGCCATGGGGAGTTGGCCATGGTTGGCCATGGGGAGTTGGTCATAGTTGGCTATGGGGAGTTGGCCATAGTTGGCCATGGGGAATTGGCCATGGTCGGCCATGGGGAATTGGCCATGGTTGGCCATGGGGAGTTGGCCATGAGGAGTTGTCATCGACCCATTCATTTGTGCTGTACCAAGATTAATCTGCTGTGGAGGGGGATATCTCTCTGGACCCCTGACCCAACACTTCCTTCCTTCCGCAGAGAGCCAGGAGGAACCGGGAGCAAGATGACGATTACCGGGCGGCTCAGGTAGCCCAGGATGAGGTGAGTGGCCGGCAACACGGTACGAAGCCTCTGTCTGAACTCTTCCCGCCACGCCTGTCATCTTTCTTGAATTTCCCCTCTCCTACAGCTTTGATGTTTGGGCTACATCCAATTGGAATCCCCTCCTTGTAACCTCAATGTAGAGGTCATCCTTGACTTACGGACATCCGTTTAGCAACCGTTTGAAGTTACAGTGGTGGGGGGGGGAGGGAAGAAACCAAAAAATCCTCATTGGATTTAATGGTGGTCCCCATATTCCCTGCCCTCATCAAGTCGTTGTGAGTCACCTGGTAGCCATCTGTGACTTTCCCGGTCAGCTTTTGACAATGGGGAAATAAAAATAAATAATAATAATAATTTTGCCTCTCGGGCCCAGGGGACTTTTTCCAGGAAGGTTATTGTGGCCCGCCAGCAGCCAACAAATCTGGCAGCAGAGTCGGACAGTGGGGAGGTTGGGGAGGAAGATGGGCCAGTCCTGGAGTCTGGGGGAGGCTCGGAGGAGGGCTCTGTGTCAGAGGCAG
The DNA here is from genome assembly GCF_009769535.1 of Thamnophis elegans. Lineage (NCBI taxonomy): Eukaryota > Metazoa > Chordata > Lepidosauria > Squamata > Natricidae > Thamnophis > Thamnophis elegans. Next base: position 36,309 of record NW_022473642.1, read on the forward strand.
AGAGGGGGCCAGGGCCGTCCGACAGTTATCAGCTGCCTTCGGAGTCAGGCATCAGTGAGGCAGAAGAACAGCTGGAGCCTGTTCCCAGTTTGCGCATGCACAGAGTTGCCAGGGGAAGGGAAGAGCTAAAGAACAGGGGTCGTCTTGGGAGTAAGGCCACAGGTGGATGGTGAATGGCCCCTCCCAGAGGGAATAAAAGAGGAGCAACAGGGGAGTGGAGTTTGCAGGAGGCCGTTAGTTCGCTTCATTGGTTCGTGACTCTCCGAGACTCCTGGCCGAGTTTTGCAGATCTTGGCCTGGCAGCTCTCCAAGCCAGATGAGGTCTGTGACCGTAAATCCTCCCTTGAAAGACTTTGCTGGATGTGAAGGAGCAGAATTCACTGCCAATTAATAAAAGGGTTTTTTTTGTCGGGACGAGGAGTTGGCTTCCGGCTCTCGAGAACAGAGGTATCCGATAAATCCTTTCTGCCTTCCTCCCCCACTAGGAAATTGCACGCTACCTGCAGGACAAGGAGCTCCAGACCCAGTGGGGGTCCCCACGCCAGGAAAGGCAGCAGGCCGAGCCCCCTGGGCTGCCCGAAAGACAGAGCCACTGCAACACAGAGGTAAGAAGCCACATAAGCCACATCCCCATGTCCTGTGGGGCGTGTTCTCCATCTATTGTCAATAGATAACAGGACAGAAGAACAGAATTGGAAGGGACCTTGGAGGTCTTCTAGTCCACCCCCCCCTGCTCACGCAGTAAACCCTAAAGCATTGCCTGTCAAGTCATTTCTTAAAAACCTCCAGTGATGGAGCTACCCACAACTTCTAGTAGCAAGCTGTTCCACTGGTTAATTGTCCTTAATTAACCAGTTTCTCCTTAATTCCCAGGTTGCTTCTCTCCTTGATTAGTTTCCATCCATTGTTTCTTGTCCTGCCTGTCCTGGTGCTTTGGAGAATAAGTGGACCCCTTCCTCTTCTCTGGGGTAGCCCCTCAAATATTGGAAGGCTGCTGTCATGTCCCCCCCCCCAGTCCTTCTTTTCTCTCGACTGGCTAAATCTTCCTTTGGTTACTACTGGTTTCCAAATAACGCAAGGCTGGTGTGTGAATTGTGTGAAGGGAGTTCGCTGGTGGAGACGTCCTTGGTGGTGCCTTCACGCCCAATCTAGAATCTTCCTTTAGTATGAAACGAAACAACCAATTTCCCTC
>NW_022473642.1:42500-63784 GCF_009769535.1 Thamnophis elegans
AAAATATCGCTGAAGTTCTGGATCCAACTTTTCAAGCCACTAAAATGGGAACATCTTCGGATGCGATGGATCTGCGTTCAAAAGGTAATAGCAGAACAATTGTATTCCTTTTTATATCAGAGGAACTGAGATTTCTAAATAGAATAGAATATAGAAATAGAAATAGAACATAGAACATAGAACAGAACAGAACAGAACAGAACAGAACAGAACAGAATAGAATAGAATAGAATAGAATAGAATAGAATAACAGAGTTTTGGGCTCGGTTGCGGTTTTAAGCCAAGGACGAGCTGTATATAAATTATGTATATTATTAATATTAATTGGGTTTGTTTTTGGATACTCTATCTAATTTTCTTTTTAACTTTTGTAATATGTATTTTGTATCCCAACCCAAGTTCAAGCTCCTGTAACAGGAGTTCCATACACAAACCAATATTATGTCTAACACAGCCTGGAAAATAACTTTAAGAAAAATGATGTTTGAGAACTGGAGAGAAGAGAGGGTTTAGGGGAAGAAGAGATACTTGTGAAGTGCTAACATTCCCTTCCCTTCCCCTTCCTTCCTTCCTTCTTTCCTTCCTTCCTTCCCTTCCTTCCTTCCTTCCTTTCTCTTCCTTCCTTTCCTTCCCTTTCCTCCTTCCTTTCCTTTCCTTTCCTTCCCTTTTCTTTCCCTTCCCTTCTTTCCTTCCTTCCTTCCTTTCCTTTCTCTTCCTTCCTTTCCTTTCCTACCCTCCTTCCTTTCTTTTCTCTTCCTTCCTTTCCTTTCCTTTCCTTCTCTTTTCTTTCCCTTCCCTTCCTTCCTTCCTTTCCTTTCCTTTCCTTCTCTTTTCTTTCCCTTCCCTTCCCTTCCTTCCTTCCTTTCCTTTCCTTTCCTTTCTCTTCCTCCCTTTCCTTTCCTTCCCTCCTACCTTTCTTTTCTCTTCCTTCCTTTCCTTTCCTTTCCTTTCTTTTCCTTCCCTTCCCTTTTCTTTCCCTTCCTTTTTCTTTCTCTTCCGTTCCTTCCTTTCCTTTTCTTTCCCTTCCTTTTTCTTTCTCTTCCCTTCCTTCCTTTCCTTTCTCTTCTTTCCCTTTCCTCTTCTCTCCTTTCCTCCTTGCAGCCCCCAGCCCAGGACCCCTGGCCCAGACGGACAGCAGCTCCTTCGACTACCCGCAGGGGGTGGCAGCCCCCGTCTTTGTCTCCCCGACCAAACGACAGCCAGACAAGGTGGGCTGCCCCAAATCCAGCAACAAAAAAGATGGCTGCCGGCAGCAGTGAGCCTCCGGGCGAAGGTCCCTGCTGGCTCTGAGGCTTTCCCCCCCTCCAACGTTTTACTGGCTGGGTTTCTATCTCAAGCGGTCAACAGGATGTCCGAGTTTTAAAAGCTGCTTCCTCTTATTTCGGCCTCAACTCCTCCCCACTTAATTCTGCGCGAAAGGCGTCCTGTCGCTCCCCCCCAAAACGAACACAAAAAGCTTCAGTAAAGATGACAAAAAAAACCAATTCCCCCAAAATGGAATTTTTCAGAGAGGGAAGTTTAGTCGGTCGGTGGCCCAAACATTTCCCCTTTTAAAAAAATAATAATAATTAATTGCTTTTGCATTTCAAATATTTCCACTACAGGAGTTCCTTGCACTATCCAGAGACACACATAGTACACACAGTGGTGGCCAGGCTGCACGGATCGCACAAATTGAACTACAGAGAGGCTACACAGGTAGTCAGAAGGGGACCTCAGAGGTCTTCTAGTCCAGCCCCCCCTCTGCTTGAGCAGGAGGTCCCTGATTGACAGCCGTTGCGGTGCTGGGGAAAAAAAGGGACTTCACACCATTTTTCACAGTTGTGAACTTCATGTGATCAAAATTCAGAGGCTTGGCAACTGGCATGAACTTATGCCGGTTGCAATGTCCCCAGGCTGGGTGATTCCCTTTTGCGACCAAAGGCCATGAGGAAGCCAGATTCACTTAACAACCGGGTTACTGACTTCACACCTGCAGGGATTCACTTAACCACGGTGGCAAGGAAGGACGTAAAATCGGGGAAAACTCACTTGTTCTGCTTAGCGACAGAAATGCCAGGTTCGATGGTGGTCGTAAGCCGGGGACTGCCTATACTCTTGTGTGACTCAATCCTCATGCAAATAGCCTTTATCCGGCTTGTGACTGTTGGCAATTTTTAATTTATGTACCTCCCTTCTCTCTCTCCCTCTCTCTTTCTCTCTCTCTCTCTCCATCTCTCTCTTTTTCTCTTCATCTCTCTTTCACTCTCTCTCTCTTTCTTTCTCTCTTTCTCTCTCTTTCTCCATCTCTCTCTTTTTCTCTTCATCTCTCTTTCACTCTCTCTCTTTCTCTCTCTCTTTCTCTCTCGTTCTCTCTCCATCTCTTTCTCTCTCTCCCTCTCTCTTTCTCCATCTCTCCAACTTTTTCTCTCTTTTCTCTCTGCTTCCTTCTCTCTCTTTCTCCATCTCTCTCTTTCTCTCCATCTCTCTTTCACTCTCTCTCTCCCTCTCTCTTTCTCCCTCTCTCCCTCTCTTTCTCCATCTCTTTCTCTCTCCATCTCTCTTTCTTTCCTCTCTTTATCTCTCTCCCTCTCTCTTTATCTCTTTCTCCATCTCTCTTTATCTCTTTCTCCATCTCTCCATCTTTTTCTCTCTTCTTTCTCTCTGCTTCCATCTCTCTCTCCATCTCTCTTTCACTCTCTCTCTCCCTCTCTCTTTCTTTCTCCTTTTCTCCATCTCTTTCTCTCTCTCTCTCTCTCTCTCTCTCTCTCTCTCTCTCTCTCTCTGCATATTTTGAATAAAACCCTTACTTAGGGGTCAGCCTTGAATGTCAGCCGAGAGTTCTGTTTCACATACAGCTTCAGAAATGACTTTTCTCAGGGGTGGCATTTCCCAGCGCTGTCACATTTCGTGCCCCCTTCTTCTTAGAATTGGATCTCACCATTCTTGCCACTCGCTGTCTGGAAGTTTTCAAGAAAAAACGTGGATTGACAAAAGAGTTTTGCAAGAGGGGGGGGGCTTCCCGGCAGACGAAGGAGGAGATGGTGGAGGGAAGGGGCTCTACCTATAAATTACAAGCAGATATAGTGACTTTCTGTTTACGTTTTGAACCGACAGCTACCAAAACACCCCTCCCAAGAGTTCCACACCCTCCGGCTTGTCAGATGTGGGTTTTTTGACTGTTTTTATTCCTTCAGAGCAAGGAAGCACCTGCTCCTTCTGCCACCCAGCGAAATAACCATCCTGGGCTGCGTTTAGAATTAATCCAAATTCTGGGACATAATTTATATACAGCTCGTCCTCGGCTTAAAACCACAACCGAGCCCAAAAGTCACGTCGCTAAGCGAGGCCGTTGTTAAGCGAGTTCCATCCTGTCCTACGAGCTTTCTTGCCACTGTGCCTGAGCGAATGGCTCAAAGCCAGCCACGCACGGTCGTTAAGTGAATCCCGCTTCCCCCGTGGATTGCGCTCCTCCGACGGTTGCAAAAAAAAGGGGGGGGATCGCGTGACACGAACACACACACGCACCCTGGGACTCTGCGACCGTCGTAACGACGAGTCCGTTTCCAAAGTGTCGGCATTTGGATCCTGAGAACCGTGGGAATGCCGCAATGGTCATAAGTGCGGGAAAACGGCTCTGAGTCCCCCCCCCTTTTTTTTTCAAATGATGTAATCAGTTTCAACGGTCGCTAAATGAATCTCGATATTGAATTTCATTTAATGTCTTTAGAAAAGCCAAACTTCTGAATTTTGATCACATGAACACAGGGAAACTACAATGGTCGTAAGGGTGAAAAACAGCCGTAAACAGAGGTGGGCTGCAGCTGATTTGGAGCGGTTGGGACGAACTGGGAGTTCATGGTAGTCACCTCACCATGGCCAACTCACCACGGCCAACTCACTAAGTCAACTGCCATGGCCAACTCACTACGGTCAACTGCCCATGACCAACTCTCTATGGCCAAATCACTAAGGTCAACTGTCCATAGTCAACTCTCTATGGCCAAATCACTAAGGTCAACTGCCCATAGCCAACTGCCCATGGCCAACTATCTATGGCCAACTCACTAAGGTCAACTGCCCATAGCCAACTGCCCATGGCCAACTGTCTATGGCCAACTCACTAAGGTCAACTGCCCATGGCCAAATCACTTTGGTCAACTGCCTATAGTCAACTGCCCAACTTCCTATGGCCAACTCCCTAAGTTCAACTGCTCACTAAGGTCAACTGCCCATGGCCAACTCATTAAGGTCAACTACCCATAGTCAACTGCCCATGGCCAAATCACTGTGGTCAACTGCCTATAGTCAACTGCCCAACTTCCTATGGCCAACTCCCTAAATTCAACTGCTCACTAAGGTCAACTGCTCATGGCCAACTTCCCATGGCCTACTCACCAAGGTGAACTGCCCATGGCCAACCAACTCTCTATGGCCAACTCATTAAGGTCAACTGTCCATAGTTAACTGCCCATGGACAACTCACTTTGGTCAGCTGCCTATGGTCAACTCCCCACCTCCCTAAGGTCAACTGCCCATGGCTAAATCACTTTGGTCAACTGCCTATAGTCAACTGCCCAACTTCCTATGGCCAACTCCCTAAGTTCAACTGCTCACTAAGGTCAACTGCTCATGGCCAACTGACTATGGTGAACTGCCCATGGCCAACTCATCAAGGTCAACTGCCCATCGTTAACTGCCAACTCACTTTGGTCAACTGCCTATGGTCAACTGCCCAACTCCCTAAATTCAACTTCCCATGGCCTACTCACTAAGGTCAACTGCCCATGGACAACTCATCATGGCCAACTCCCCATGGACAACATTCCAAGGCCAATTCAGTATAGGGGTGCTACAACTGTCATAAGGGTGAAAAACGGCCATAAACAGAGGTGGGCCGGTTGGGGCGAACCAGTAGTTCAGACCCGTGGCCAGATGCGCTCCCATTTTTGCCTTCTGGGCAGTTGTTGTTAACAGTACGTGACGTCCACCTCTGGCCTTATTTTATTTTTTTAACAATGAAGCTGTCACAACGTTGGCCGCTAAGTGCACAGGGCTAAGAGAAGGAGGTTTACCTGTGTTTGAACTTTTTCCTCGCTAGCAAACGACACGAGCTCCCCGGGACAAAATTAGTTGTGGGTTTACCTTGTAAAGAAAAGGTTTCAGAACTTCAAAGAACTTCGAAAAAAATCCCAAGCGCAGCTGGTCGGCTGGTGTGTAAACGCAGAAATATCGTTCTAGAATACCGTCCTAATGGGTCTCGCACAAGCCGCGTGCGGCGAGACTGAAGCCCGGTGGGCAACGGGGAACCAAGGTTTGGGGTCGGGGGTGGGGGGTGGGAAGGGAGATTGAAAGGCCACCCACCCACCTGGCCCAGACATTTCCATTCGGCGTCACCAGCATGGTTCATTCGCGTAAAGGAAAGGACCTCTGTGTGATGAGTCATTTTTAATCTGAACCTCAACGGCAGCTGAGAGGATGTTGGTTCGTATGTGGGAACGCGATGACCAATTACGATAAGCCGAGTTTCGTACCCAAAGATGGCTGATAGGCCACCGAAAAGAGGTTAAGAACCACACAGCGCTCCTGATGAACTGGACAAACGCTGTCCTCTGAGAGGCACCCAAGTTCTCCAGAACCTGTGGTGGCCCTGTTGACGTTCAACTTAACACTATTGCAACAGAGTGGATTTTCTTTCAACATCGTGCTTTTATTTTTGGGTGAGGATTGGGCCATGGGGTTCTTTTTCCGTCACCTTTCGACCAGCCAAACAGCACACACACACACACACACACACCTCTGTCAAAAATCATTCCGATGTGACGTGACGTGTCTTTTTAAAAAAGTTTAAATCAAAGGTCATTGGGGGCGATATTCCGTGTTTAAAGAGGATAGTCGCGATTCTTCCATTGCTGCTTCTGAAGGTGGCAAGGTTTTTTCCCCCCCTAAAAGCAGAGTTGCTCAGATGCTTTGGGGGGTCTTTTGGGGGTCTCCTTTGGGTCAAGGAAGACTTCTCTTTGACCCGGGGGGTTAGACATCTTGTGTGTAATATCTTTCCAAAAGGCCCCCTTTGAGACTGGAAAGGGCTTCACAGCTTCCTCCTTCTTCTTCTTCGGGGTATCTGTAGCTGCAGTCATCGACCTCCTGGGCTAACTGCCCATGAGAAGCTGTGGAGCAGAAGAAGTGGGAGAATTGAGGCACAAACACAAAACTCTCTGCGCAGGCATGGCAAGCAATCCAAGGCCCCGGAATGGGGCGACTCCCCATGGTCAACTCCCATGGTCAATTCACTATGGTCAACTCACCACAGCCAACTCCCAAAGGTCAACTCCCCATGGTCAACTTGCTATGGCCAAGTCCCCATGGCCAACTCCCATAGGACATCTCACTACTTCCAACTCACCATGGCCAACTCACTATGGTCAACTCCCCATGGTCAACTTGCTATGGCCAAGTCCCCATGGCCAACTCCCATAGGACATCTCACTACTTCCAACTCACCATGGCCAACTCACTATGGTCAACTCATCATGGTCAACTCACTATGGTCAACTCATCATGGTCAACTCACTATGGTCAACTCACCATGGTCAACTCACCATGGTCAACTTGCTATGGCCAACTCACCATGACCAACTCCCATAGGACAACTCATTACTTCCAACTCACCATGGCCAACTCACTATGGTCAACTTGCTATGGTCAACTCACCATGGCCAACTCACTATGGTCAACTCATCATGGTCAACTCATTACGGCCAACTCACCATGGCCAACTCACTATGGTCAACTTGCTATGGTCAACTCACCATGGCCAACTCACTATGGTCAACTCATCATGGTCAACTCATTACGGCCAACTCCCATAGGACAACTCATTACTTCCAACTGACCATGGCCAACTTGCTATGGCCAACTCACCAAGGTCAACTCATCATGGGCAACTCACTATGGTCAACTCCCCATGGTCCACCCACCAAGGCCAACTGCACTCACTGCGACACAATTCAACAATTCAATTATTTAAAATAGTTCGTTCTAATTTTCATCCTTGGCATTTCATTTCGTCCTTCCGTGAATGCTCCCATCCCACCATTTCTCCGATGTGAAACCCTTTTCCCAGGGAGAGTTGGGCCTGGAGAGTTGGTGTGTGTAGACCCTTAGGAGGCCGTAAGCGGTGGAAGAGGGAGAGTTGGCAGAATACGGGTGGCCGAAATAGAGCAGGAAGGTGGCCTTACGTTTCGGGAACTTCTTTCGAAGCCAGTATCGGAGGAAGAAGTAACACAGCACCATGAATGCGACACACAGAGCTATGATGATGATAAAAGCAGAGGTGACGAGGAGGATCAGGTCGTTTCCCCACTCTGAAAGAAAGCAAAAAAACATCCTTCAACAAAACCCCAGGACATCACCTCGGAAAATCTGAATTACAATGGTCCTGGATTCAAAGGGGCTGGTTTCGTGATTCCCGCTCACAGGCTGACCCTAGCAAGGGTCAGAGGGAGGCCGGGGAATTTATCTCTCGTTTCTATGTTGCTTCTCTCCTAGCTTAGTTTCCATCCATCGCTTCTTGCCCTGCCTTCTGCTGCTTTGGAAAAATAAGTTTAGGATAGGATGGGATAGAGTAGATGCAAAATGGAATAGAATGGAATGGTATAGAATAGAACAGAATAATAAAATACGGGATGGGATGGGGTGGAATAGAATAGAATAAGGAATAAAGAATGGAATGGAATAGAATAGAAATAGCATAATAAAATATGGAATGGAATAGAATAGAATGGAGTAGAATAATAAAATACGGGATGGGATGGGATGGAATAGAATAAGGAATAGAGAATGGAATGGAATAGAATAGAATAGGAAATAGCATAATAAAATATGGAATGGAATAGAATAGAATAAGGAATAGAGAATGGAATGGAATAGAATAGAATTAGCATAATAAAATACGGAATGGGATGGGATGGAATAGAATATAATAAGGAATACAGAATGGAACGGAATAGAATAGAATAGAATAGAAATAGCATAATAAAATACAGAATGGGATGGGATGGAATAGAATAGAATTAGCATAATAAAATACGGAATGAGATGGAATGGAATGGAATAGAATAGAATAAGGAAAAAGAATGGAATAGAATAGAATAGAAATAGCATAATAAAATATGGGATGGAATGGAATAGAATAGAATAAGGAATAGAGAATGGAATGGAATAGAATAGAATAGAAATAGCATAATAAAATACAGAATGGGATGGGATGGAATAGAATAGAATTAGCATAATAAAATACGGAATGAGATGGGATGGGATGGAATGGAATGGAATAGAATAGAATAAGGAGAAAGAATGGAATAGAATAGAATAGAAATAGCATAATAAAATATGGAATGGAATAGAATAGAATAAGGAATAGAGAATGGAATGGAATAGAATAGAAATAGCATAATAAAATATGGAATGGAATAGAATTAGCATAATAAAATATGGGATGGGATGGAATGGAATGAAATGGAATAGAATAAGGAAAAGAGAATGGAATGGAATAGAATAGAAATAGCATAATAAAATACAGAATGGAATGGAAGGAATGGAATAGAATAGAATAAGGAATAGAGAATGGAATAGAGAATAGAATAGAATAATAAAATATGGAATAGAATGGAATGGAAGGAACGGACTGGACTAGACTAGAATAGAATAGAAATACAGAGGAGAGGAGAGGAGAGAAAAGAGAATAGGAGAACATAGAAAAGGAGTGGAGAACAGAACAAAATAGAATCACAGAGTCGGAAGGGACCTTGGAGGTCTTCTAGTCCAACCCCCTGCTCGGGCAGAAAACCTGACACCATTCTAGTCAACTGGCTGCCCAATCTCTTGTTTAAAACTCCCAGTGTTGGGCCATCCACAACTTCTGGTGGCAGGCTGTTCCACCGATCCATTGTTTCTCACTGTCACGTTGACCCCTTCTTCTTTGGGGGCAGCCCCTCAAATACCAGAAGACTGCTTTCAATGTCGCTCCCACTCACCCCCCTCGTCCCTTCTTTTCTCTAAACTGACCCAACCCAGTTCCTGCAACCTATGTTCTTCCTATGTTTCGGCCTCCAGGCCTTCAATCATCTCAGCTGCTCGCGCTTTTTCCAAATTCCCAATCTCCTTTTTGATTATTATTATTATTATATTTTATTTCTCATATATACATTCACCATTATATGATCTCATAACATACAAGTAATAATATGTATTTGTAACAATTTTTCTCCCCTACAATTGACAATATAATTGAAATTACTTTCTTACCATCCCATAAACCCATCTTATTTTACAACAATCCTACTTCTTCTTCCTTCCTTCCCTCCTTCCTTCCCCCCTTTCTTCTCTCCTTCTCTCCTTCCTTCCCTCCCTCCTTCCCCCTTCCCTCCCTCCTTTCTTCTCTCCTTCTCTCCTTCCCTCCTTCCTTCCCACCTTCCTTCCCTCCTTCCTTCCCTCCTTTCTTCTCTCCTTCTCTCCTTCCTTTCCTCCTTCCTTCCCTCCTTCCTTCCCCCCTTTCTTCTCTCCTTCATTCCCACCTTCCTTCCCTCCTTTCTTCTCTCCTTCTCTCCTTCCTTCCCTCCTTCCTTCCCTCCTTCTCTCCTTCCTTCCCTCCTTGCTTCCCTCCCTCCTTCCTTCCTTCACTTCCTCCTCCCTTTCCTTCCTTTCTTCTCTCCTTCCTTCCCTCCTTCCTTCCCCCCTTTCTTCTCTCCTTCTCTCCTTCCTTCCCTCCCTCCTTCCCCCTTCCCTCCCTCCTTCCTTCCCACCTTACTTCCCTCCTTCCTTCCCACCTTCCTTCCTTCCCTCCTTCCTCCCCCCTTTCTTCTCTCCTTCATTCCCACCTTCCTTCCCTCCTTTCTTCTCTCCTTCCTTCCCTCCTTTCTTCTCTCCTTCTCTCCTTCCTTCCCTCCTTGCTTCCCTCCCTCCTTCCTTCCCTCCTTCCCTTCCTCCTCCCTTCCTTTTTTCTCTCCTTCTCTCCTTCCTTCCCTCCTTCCTTCCCCCCTTTCTTCTCTCCTTCCTTCCTTCCTCCTCTCCTTTCCCTTCTCTCCTTCCCCTTCCTCTCCCCTCTACTCTTCCCCTCTTCTTCCCCTTCTCCCCTATTATTTTTTTTTGGGGGGGGGGGTAAGGCGGTGACCAACATCTGCGCACTTGCTACGTACTTAGACCTTGTGGCTTTTCTAATTTCTAATTTATCTCATTTTGTTTTTACTGCAGTTGGGAGCCTGATTGAGATCAAAACTCTCAGCTCGAGTGGGTGGGGGGAGCCTGCTTAACCCTTCCTGGGCTCTTAATCTTTCATGATTAAGAAAACCCCTGCCCTTTTCTGGCAACTAACTAAACCATAGCTTAGTTTAACCAAGCATCCTGGCTTCCGCGAACCCTCGGCCGTGGCTGGACGACACAAGCCATGGTTCCCGCTTCAGGAGGAGGGGGAGGTTTTGTTCTTAATCTAATGTAATTTACCCAGGGTGGATTTCCTAATGATTTCCTCCCTTCCAAAAGAGCACCGTTTTTCTCTATTGCAGAAATTGAGAAACGACAAGAGAACGGCCAGGATTTCCCACCTACCCCTTAACCACAACCACTGCAGAGCGCTTAAGGTTATTTTTAAATATTAGCATATTGTAAAGCTTCCCCTCACTCGTATGTGCTAGCCGTTCCCGACTCTAGGGGGCGCTGCTCATCTCCGTTTCAAAGCCGAAGAGCCAGCGCTGTCCGAAGACGTCTCCGTGGTCATGTGGCCGGCATGACTCAACTCCCGAAGCCGCATGGAACGCTGTTCCCTTCCCACCAAAGGTGGTTCCTATTTTTCTACTCGCATTTCTTACCTGCTTTCGAACGGCTAGGTTGGCAGAAGCTGGGACAAGTCACGGGAGCTCCCTCCGTTACGCGGCGCTGGGGATTCGAACCGCCGAACTGCCCCAGTTTTTTTCCACTGGGGGGTGGAATGGTGGTTTGTTTGAATTCAGAACAACAGAGTTGGAAGGGACCTTGGAGGTCTTCTAGTCCAGCCCCTTCTTTAGTGGAGGAAATACCAACACCACTTCGGACAAACAGTTATCCAATTTCTCCTTGAAAATTTGCTAATGCTCCATACTATTTCCTAAAATAATTTGTTTAATATTGGCCAATGCTAAACACAGAAAGGGACGCGGTGGCTTAATGGCTAAGATGCCTGTCGATCAGAAAGGTTGGCCATTCGGCGGTTCGAATCCCCAGCGCCGCGTAACGGAGGGAGCTCCCGTGACTTGTCCCAGCTTCTGCCAACCTAGCAGTTCGAAAACATGTAAAAATGCAAGTAGAAAAGTAAAAAGTAGAAAAATAGGAACCATTAATTTTGATGGGAAGGGAACAGCGTTCCATGCACCATTGGCGTTGAGTCATGCCGGCCACATGACCACGGAGACGTCTTCGGACAGTGCTGGCTCTTCGGCTTTGAAACAGAGATGAGCACCGCCCCCTAGAGTCGGGAACGACTAGCCTATACGTGCGAGGGGAACCTTTATCTTTAAACACCGAAGTTTAACACCAAGTAATTTGCTGAATAACGTTTGATGCTAAATTCTAAAATTAAACCCAATACTAATTCCTCAAGTACTTGTTTTGATAATACTCACTACGAAAGTAAATAATACTAAACCCTAAAGTAAGGGGTTTAATAATGTTCAGTTGTAAATACTAAACTCAATACCTCACATTAATTAGTTGAACAATGCTCAGCACTCAATACTAAACTAAACTCAATCCTAAAGTAATTTCTTTTTATAACGGGCCAAGCATTCCGGGACTCCAGTCGTAAAACATTTTCTACATTAATTTTAACTGTTATGTATTGAATATCAGTTCTATATTTATTTAGCAAATCTTTCTGGGCGCCCCAGTTATCACTCTGGCCGAAGTACATCGGTCAATTAATTTCGGGATTCGTCCAAGGGATATTGAACTCAGAAACTAAAATAAAATAAAATAAAAATAGAATAAATGAATGGGCTGATTCTGAGAAAAATAATGAACAAATTAATTATGGCTTGCAGATTTTTGACCTGATGGCACAGCTGGAAAAAAAAAAACCCAGCGGACTGGGTTTTTTTTTGGTTTTCTCAGTCATAATATAAAGATAAAACGATATAGAAAAAAAAGGGGGGGGGGCATATTCATACAAGGCAGGCGGAGAAAATGGAAGCAGTGACATTTTTCAGAATTTTTTTTTTATTTTTTTAAAAAAAATTGATATGCCTCCCATCTCACTATTTAAAGCCACACTTTTTTGGAAGTAAAATCTAATCCGGTGATTATTCCAAGCCTTGAGAAAGATGCAGGAGGAATAAACTGGAGGAGGCAAGCTGCAATTGGAAAAGAGGTTTTCATATTGTTTGGTGGACAGAAAAAACAGGGACACTTTCGGGTGACACATTGCGGTACAAAGTAGATGGGCTTTTATACAATTTCGGGGAGGGTTGTGAGATGTGCCCGGTTCGTATAATATTTTAATGGCTGTTGTCAGATTCCTTGACTGGTTTTACAGGCAAAAGGGGGGGGGTGGGAATGCAAATCCTAGGCGTTTTGTTATCTGAGCTAATCTTGTCAGTTTCGGCTCCTGGCCTATGGCGCTGCTTATTTGGGGTTTCTAGCTGCCCTTTGTTTCTCAACCTTGGCGATTTGTAGACTTCAACTCCCACAATTCCACTTCCCGGAATATTTCCCAAGCAAGGCTGACTGGGGAATTCTGGGAACTGAAGTCCACGGGGTCTTTTAAGTGGCCAAGAGAAACCCTGAGATTAAACTGGATTAAATGAGATCGATCCAATGTTCCAACGAGGCTTACCTGAAACCGTAGTAGAGAAGGCAGGGAGGGATGTGGAGGGCTGAGTAGTGGGGATTTCTGACCCACTCCAGCAAACCACATCTCTCTTCTCGGTCCCCGGTTCCCGAATTCTATCCCCTGGGCACCTGCGGGAATTGGCAGTTAGCGTCGTGTTTTACACCTGAGGTTTTAAAATCAGTTTATTCCAGAAGGACTTACGTGCTCCATGGCCGGCATTCGCCTGTCGTTCTATTATTGAAAGTCTTCGGCGTACATTTCTGACAACCTTGGAAAACACAAGAGAAAATTGGATAAGTTTCTGGCTGCCAAATAAATGAAGTTCTAACTGCAGCCTGTCTTTCATTCCTTTCTCTTGCATCTTTCTCCTGATTTGGCCTCCTTTTCAGTTGGCTTCAGAGGTTTATAAATCACACACAGACACACACACACACCCCCCAATGGCTTGTGGCAAGTGAAAAATCCCACAACTGCTGATGTGCAAGAGAATCTCTGTCCCCATCGTTAGATAAGTCGGTTTTCCGGGAGATTCACAGCACTAACGCTGCAAGAGGTTCTCGACTTACGACTGCGACTGAGCCGAAGAATTTCCATGGCCTCCCAAGACAGTTGTTAAACGAGTTGTTTCCTCTCTTTGCAGCCTTTCTTGACACCGTTGCTAAGTGAATCACTGCAGTGGTTCAGTTAGCAAATTCCCCCTTAACTTTGCTGGTCGGGAGGTCACAAAAGGAGATCGCATGACACACACACACACCCAGACCCACGCTGGGGTATCGCAACCGTCATAAATATGAACTAGTGAGTGGTGCGGTGGCCTAGAGGTGGAAGCTCTGGTCTCACAATCAGCTGTGAGTTCGATCCTGGGGAGAGGCAGATATTTCACTCTCTCTGGGCACCGTGAGAATATATCTGCTGAACAAAACTCCGCAATGGCAACAGGAAGGGCAGTAAACACTCAGTTCCATTCCGTTGCCCAGACCCCAACCCGCAAGGGATTATGGGGGGGTCATTAAAAGGAGATGATGATAAATATGAACCAGTGGCAAAGCATCCAAATTTTGACCATGCAACAGGTTACAAGTGTGAAAAACAGCCCAAAGTCCCGTTTCTCAGTGCCCTTGTAACTTGGAACCGTCGCTAAACGAGCTGTTGTAAGGGGAGAACCTCCTGTGAAGAGAGTCAGTGGCCACCTTACCTGTAATTGTGCGTTGCTGTCCGACGGGGCACTCACAGGCCTCGCAATTTTTCCCGCACGAGTAACCCTCGGCACATCTACAACGGGCATCGGAGGTTTCGGTACATTTCTGCTTATATACCAAAGTCCCTTAAAGGTTAAAATATTTTTTAAAAAACATGTTATATCTGTAGAGAAGGCGATTTTCACCCTTTGAGAGGGGATTTTATTTATTTTTTAGCAAGTTTTAACTTGCTGGGTAACCAGGATCGGAGAAGATCTAGCCAGCATTCTTGGCTAGGTTTCCATAAATCCCTAAGAATATTTGGTTAAGGGAATAAATTCCCCACCCCGCAAATTGCCAATTTGGGGGTCTATTTGAAAACTTTGCTGCACAATTATTCCAGGCCCCTTTTCCAAGTTAAGCCATCCCACAGGAAAAAAAACAACACAGGTAGTCCTCAGGTTGCAACCACAATTTCGGTTGTAAAGTGAGACGTTTCTTAAGGGAGCTTCGCCCCTTTTCTTGCCAGCGTTGTTAAGCGAGTCGCAACGCTTGTGAAGCGAGTCCAGCTTCCTTCGCCGGTCGGAAGGTCGCAAAATGGGAACACACCTCCCCCCCTCCCCCCGTCGTAAATACGAGTCAGTTGCCAAACGTCCAAATTTTGATCACACACGACCATGGGGAAAGCTGCAACTGTCCTAAATGTGATTTTTTTCAGTGATGGCGTAACTTTGAACGGTATCTTTGATTGCTGTAAGTGGCGGTCGTAAAGCGAGGAGCGGGGCGAGAAAAGATAGATAGGAAACTGATAGGAGGCTCCTGTCCTCAGCCAGGAGTTGAGGACTGGAGGCCAAAAATATAGATATAATAGTTGCAAGAATTGGGTATGTCCAGTTGAATGAAAAGAAGGACCAGGGCAGACATGATAGCAATTTTCCAATATCTCAGGGGTTGCCCCAAAGAAGAGGCAGTCAAGCTATTCTCCAATAGGAGGGTAGGACAAGAAGCAATGGGTGGAAACTAATCCAGGAGAGAACCGATTTGGAATTAAGGGGAAGCTTGACCTGGGGGTTGGACTAGAAGACCTCCAAGATCCCTTCCAACTCTGCTATTCCCTTATACTCTGCATTCTTCCTAACAGTTAGAACAATTCATCAGTGGAACGACTTGCCTCCAGAAGTTGTGACACTGGGGTTTTGTTTAAGAAGAGATTGGACACCTGTCTGAATTGATCTGGGGGGGGTGGGGTCTCCTGCCTGAGCCAGGGGGGGTTAGACTAGAAGACCTCTAAGGTCCCTTCCAGTTCTATTCTGATGGATTGAAATGATGTAGGGTCTCCTGCTTGAGAAAGGGACTAGAAGACCTCCAAGGTCCCTTCCAGCTCCATTCTGATGGACAGATTGAAATGGTCTGGGGGGGGTCTCCTGCCTGAGCAGGGGGTTAGACTAGAAGACCTCTAAGGTCCCTTCCAGTTCTATTCTGATGGATTGAAATGATGTAGGGTCTCCTGCTTGAGGAAGGGACTAGAAGACCTCCAAGGTCCCTTCCAACTCCATTCTGATTGGCAGATTGAAATGGTCGGGGGGGGGGGCTCCTGCCTGAGCAGGGGGTTAGACTAGAAGACCTCCAAGGTCCCTTCCAGCTCCATTCTGATGGACAGATTGAAATGGTCTGGGAGGTGTCTCCTGCCTGAGCAGGGGGTTAGACTAGAAGACCTCTAAGGTCCCTTCCAGTTCTATTCTGATGGATTGAAATGATGTAGGGTCTCCTGCTTGAGAAAGGGACTAGAAGACCTCCAAGGTCCCTTCCAGCTCCATTCTGATGGACAGATTGAAATGGTCTGGGGGGGGGGTCTCCTGCCTGAGCAGGGGGTTAGACTAGAAGACCTCCAAGGTCCCTTCCAACCCTGCTATTCTCTGATTCTCCCTTAGAACAATTCATCAACAGAACGACTTGCCCCCATAACTTGAGTTGTGACCCTGGAGCCTTTTAAAGAAGAGATAGGGCTGGACTAGAAGACCTCTAAGGTCCCTCCCGACTTTCTTATCTCTGCCTCCACGAGGTGACCCTTCCCCCAAGCCAAGCCATTGGGACTCGATGGCTTGAAAGCCGAGCCAGCCCACCCACCCGCTTCCCTCGGGTTGAGACCCCCTCCCACAAACCCACCCAGAGGAAGGAAGGAAGGAAGGAAGGAAGGAAGGGAGTCTTACTGTCACAGACTCTGCATTGCTGGCAGGACTGGCCTTTTCCCGGTCTGAAGGCGCCTGGAAGGGGAAAGAGGGGACGAGTCAGGGGGGTCTCGAGTGAGAAAACGGGCCGGGGTCTCCGCCGCCGCCCTCGCCGCTTACCTTTCGGGCAGGGGACCTCACACACGGCTCCCGTGCAGAGCAGCAACAGCAGCGCGCAAAAGAGCCGCTCCATCCTGAGGGGAAGCGCGCTTAAAAGGTCGGTGCGCTCTCCGCGGAGCTTCCTCCTCGCTTCTGGATGCGGCCGGCGGGGCTAAGAGGACAAGGGGGGGCCGGCGGGGCGGGATCCCCCTTTCCCCACCCTAAAGGCTGGAATCCCCGCCAAAGGTGGGCAGGAGAATTTCCGCAGCTCTCTCGGGTTGAATGGTGGCGTTTGCGAGTCTTCTAAAAATCCCTCCCTCCCTCCGTCAGAACAGAGCTGGAAGGGTCCTCGGAGGTCTTCTAGTCCAACCCCATGCTGAAGCAGGAGACCCTGGACCATTTCAATCAATCAATCAGTCAATCAATCAATGAGAATAGAGCTGGAAGGGACCTTGGAGGTCTTCTAGTCCGACCCCCTGCTGAAGCAGGAGACCCTGGACCATTTCAATCAGTCAATCACTCAATCAATGAGAATAGAGCTGGAAGGGACCTTAGAGGTCTTCTAGTCCGACCCCCTGCTGAAGCAGGAGGCCCTGGACCATTTCAATCAGTCAATCACTCAATCAATGAGAATAGAGCTGGAAGGGACCTTAGAGGTCTTCTAGTCCGACCCCCTGCTGAGCAGGAGGCCCTGAACCATTTCAATCGATCAATGAGAATAGAGCTGGAAGGGGACCTTGGAGGTCTTCTAGTCCAACCCCCTGTTCTAGCAGGAGACCCTGGACCATTTCAATCAATCAGTCAGTCAGTCAGTCAGTCAATCAATCAATCAGTCAGTCAGTCAATCAATCAATCAGAATAGAGCTGGAAGGTACCTAGAGGTCTTCTAGTCTGACCCCCTGCTCAAACAGGAGGCCCTGGACCATTTCAATCATCAATCAATCAATCAATCAATCAATCAATCAGAATAGACCTGGAAAGGCCTCGGAGGTCTTCTAGTGCAACATGCTGCTCAAGCAGGAGACCCCGAGACAATTGCAATCAATCAATCAATCAATCAGCACTTCAATCATTCAATCATTGATAGATGGATTGAAATGGTCTAGGGTTTCCTGCTTGAGCAGGGGGTTGGACTAGAAGACCTCCAAGGTCCCTTCCAGCTTTATCCTGATTGATTGATTGAAATGATCTAGGTCTCCTGCATGACTAGGGGTTGGACTAGAAGACCTCCAAGGTCCCTTCCGGCTCTATCGGATGTCTGATTGCGCTGCGTCTGGTCGTGCTTACCTCTCGGGCTGCGTCCTTCAACGGGCGTCGCGAGACCCCGACCTCATCGGTCGGGCGCCCCCTCCCACCCACCCCACCCCCGCGGAAAAGCCGCCCGTGCAGATTCCACGGGTTCTAGCAGCGGCGGGGAGGGAGGGGAAGGGAGGGGCGTGGGCGGATTGCCGCGGCTGTGGACGTCTTCGCAGCCTCCCCCTCTCGCAAAACCGCTGCCACGACCCCCAAGCAAAGCCTCAGAGCCCCCTCTGCTAAGTGCGTCACCCCCACCACCCCACCCCCGGGCTGCCGAAGGTGCGAAAAAAAGCCCCTTCCCCATTGGAGTAGGGGCGCGCGCATGGATCAGGCGCAGGAGGAGATCCAGAGGCTGCTCCACATGTCCTTTGGGGGGGAGGTCTCCAGGTTGTGTCCCTCCCCCTCTACAAAAAAAGGCAAAAATCTTTTTTTTCCTTCTGAAGAGGTTTCGTTTCTGATCCCAGGAGCTTCTTCAGTTCTGACCGAGTGGCGGGGGTTGATACTCTTCGCAGAGGAGCTAGTCCTCTGTGTATCTTGCCCACTCAAGGATGCAAAAGAAACCAGGTTTTGTCTGCAAGGAGAATAAATCCTGCCCTTCCCCACCGTTTGGTCAGAACTGAGTAAGCTTCTGGGAGGAGAAGCAAAAGTCTTCAAAGGAAAAAGAAAAATTGGAAGAATGAAGGAAGGAAGGAAGGAAAGAAAGAAAGAAAGAAAGAAAGGAAAGAAGAGAGAGAGAAGGAGAAAGAGAGGAAGAGAAGGAGAGAGAAGGAGGAAGAGAGGGGGAAAAGGAACTAGAAGAGAAAGAGGAGAGAAGGAGAAAAGAGAGAGGAGAGAAAGAAGGAGAGAGAGAAGGAGAAAGAGAGGAGAAGATAGAAGGAGAAAGAGGGAGAGAGAGAGAGAGGAAGGGAAGGAGAGAGAGAGAAGGGGAGAAAAAGAAAGACAGCAAAGAAGAAAGAGAAAGGAAGAAAGAGAGAGGAGAGAGAAAGAGAAAGAGAGAAGTTTGATAGAAGAGAGAGAGAAGGAGAAAGAGAGGAAGAGAAGGAAGGAAAGAAAGAAGAAAGAAAGAGAAAGAAAGAAGAGAGAGGGAGAGAGAAAGAGAAAAGAGAGAAGTGATAGAAAGAGAGAGAGAAGGAGAAGAGAGGAAGAGAAGGAAGGAAGGAAGGAAAGAAAGAAAGAAAGAGAAAGAAAGAAAGAAAGAAAGAAAGAAAGTCTTAAAAAAAGCACCTATAGAGACGCTGTTGTGAGTTCGCTCCCAGGTAGAGGCAGATATTTCCCTCTTTCACAGCAAAACGAGAATATTATATCTGCTGAATAAAAAAACTCCGCTCTGGTGACAGGAAGGGCAGATGGCCAGTAAACACTCAGTTCCATTCAGTCGCCTGAGATTCCACCCCGCAATGGATTATGGGGTCGTTAAAAGCGGGTGATGATTGTAACTTCAAACGGACACTAAATGAACTGGTCGTAAGTCCAGGACCAGCTGTAATAAATGACCAGACCCCAGGAGTGGGGGAGGGAAGGGCGGTGCAGGGCATTGCCACCCTGTGCCACGCCGGTCTGTGGACTTTGAAAATGTGACCCCTGCTATTGTTAGGTCCCGCTCGCACATATGTGCTACTCGTTTCCCGACTGTAGGGGGCGGTGCTCCTCTCCATTTCAAAGCCGAAGAGCCGGCGCTGTCCGAAGACGTCTCTGTGGTCATGTGGCCGGCATGACTCAACGCCAAAGGCACACGGAACGCTGTTCCCTTCCCACCAAAATTAGTGGTTCCTATTTTCCTACTTGCATTTTTTACCTGCTTTCGAACTGCTAGGTTGGCAGAAGCTGGGAAAAGTCACGGGAGCTCCCTCCGTTATGCGGCGCTGGGGATTCGAACCGCCAGACTGATTACCTTTCTGATTGACAAGCTCAGCATCTTAGCCCCTGAGCCACCACGTCCTCCTGCTATTTTAAGAAGGTGTTAGATTCCGGTCCCAAATTAGGGTCTCTGAAAGGTTACGGAGGGGGATTAGAAAGGTCATCATAATGTCCTGGTATTTAAACCCCCTGCCTGTTGCGTGGCGGGAGAAAGATGGCTTACGTGGAATCCTCAAGTTACGGAGACTCACTTAGCGACCGTCTGAAGTTTCAAAAAGTTAGGGCCCTTGTTTCAAACTTACGGCCGTTGCCACCACCCCCAGGGCCACGTGATCCAAATTAGGACAGCCGACTCGTCTTATGACAGGCCGCAAGTGATTGGAACACCGAAATGGCAGCTGCGATTGTGGAATGGATAGCTCTATACAGGCGGTCCTCGACTTACGACAGTTCATTGAGTGCCAGTTACGAGGTCACTGGGGGAGGAAAAAGGGACTTAAGGGATGTTTTTCACCCTTATGACCGTCGCTGTATATTACCACGGTGACGGATTGAAATCAGACGCTTGTTAACTGACTCGCTTTTACGCGGTAGCAGTGTGCCCCGGGGTGTGTGCGTCACATGATCCCCTTTTGTGACCTTCTTCGTCAGACGGGAAGCCAGGTTGCTTAGCAACCTTATCACATTGCAGGGATCCGTTTAACAACGGTGGCCAGAAAGGTGGTAAAATGGGGCAGGACTCCCGGAACGAATGCCTCACTTAACGACAGAAATGTCAGCCTCCGTGTTGGTCGTACGTCAGGGACTACCTGTGTTTGTTCTGCTTTGCAAAGTGTTTATTGTCTGCAGGACACGAAAAATAAATAAATGTAAAAACTTATAAAGCCCTCATTAGTACCAACAGTGTTTTCCCAACCTGCCAATCACCGGACTTCAATTCCCAAGATTCCTCCGCCTACCCAGCCATGATAAGAATTCTGGGAGTTGAAGTCCTGCAGACTGGAAGCAGCCGTCTTTGTGAAACCCGGCAACCTGCCAATCAGCGGACTTCATTCCCAAGATTCCTCCGCCTTCCCAGCTATGATGAAATTCTGGGAGTTGAAGTCCTGCAGACCTGGAAGTAGCCATCTTTGCGAAACCCGGAAGTGGATTCTGAAGGGCCTTTTTCTCAGTGCATTCTGGGAAATGTAGTTTTCCCAGGAACTTTGGAGTTAACAGAGGCCACCTATCCTATTTTGTTCGGTTTTTCAGATTTTATGTAGTTGTTAATTTATTTGCTGCCTGGCTTACAACAATAAGGAGGGACGAACTGGTGTGAACAGAGGGCAATAGAACAATAAAATAAACGCGAGGGAACACATCAATCGGATAATCAAAATAAGACACATATTTATATTTGTATATTTATAGGTATACCCAAAAAGTATGCAATTTAAAAAAATATATCCACCATGTGCATATGCCAGAATAAAAAAAAACTAGGAAAGATTGTATTGGTTTATTCTCACTACAGGAAGTTCTTGACTTACAACCGCGATTGAGCCCCTGACTTCCGTTGTTAAGCGAGACATCGGTTAAGTGAGTTTGTTTCGACTTTCACCGTGGTTAAGCGAATCCCCGCAGCGTTTAAATTAGTAGGCGGTCGTTAAGCGAAGCTGGCTTCGCTGGTCAGAAGGTTGGATCGTGTAACACCTCCCACCCACCCCGGGGCGACCGTCATAATGTGAATCCGTTGCCAAGCCTCTGACTTTGGATCAGGTGATCCCCGACCTGCTTCTGCGACGGCGT